>NW_027055112.1:2530-8874 GCF_011386835.1 Chrysemys picta bellii | reverse complement strand
CTTGCCAGGTTTGTTTCCTGCTCCCTCACCTGTGCAGATGCCCTTTTCCCAGCTGTGTGGGGAGGAATCGGGGGCCAGAGCAGAGGTGCCCAAACTCTGCCCAGCTCCTAGCTCTCTGGGCAGCTCTCCAGAAGCCTGAGGGCTGCGTTTGATTTACGTCCATAACACCATGTGCTGTGATTCCCTCAGCCCTCGCTAAGCCAGGTCAGGCCAGGGCCGCACCTGAATGGGAGCCACTGCGAGCAACGGCACCGGAGGGAGCAAACAGGGCGGCTAACAGGGGAGTTTGAGAGGGAGTTTGCAGGGGGAGGTAAAGGGGGAGGCAGGAGGGCGTGGTGTGGTGTGTGCTCTGTTTCCCCAGGAGCTGTGGGCAGAGACTGCGGCAGCCATGAGCCAAGCAGCAGCAGCAGACAGAATGCAGATGGCGACATGTGGGAGCTGTGGTATAGATTCATAGATTCTAGGACTGGAAGGGACCTCGAGAGGTCATCGAGTCCAGTCCCCTGCTCACATGTATATAGTCCTAGCAGGAGACCTGGAACAAAGGTATGTGTGTATGAAGTGTCGCCTTATAGTGTTACTGGAGGAAAAGATGAAGGGGCTGGAGATGCAGGTAGAGACCCTGGTGGAGTTTAGACGGGGGTTTGAGCAGCTGATGGAGGATAGGCAAGGCGGGGCTGAAGGGGAATGCTCTAGGGTGCAGGAGGAGGCGGGAGTAGATGACAGTGAGAGGGGAATGGAAGGGGGAGAACAAGGGAAGTGGAAGCATGTGACTGTGAGAAGTAGGCCAAGGAAAAGGAGGGCCAGTGAGGGGGGAATAGAACTCAGGAATAGGTTTGGGTGTTTGGATAACGAGGTGGAGGGGCAGCAGGTGGTGACTGAAGGTGGGAGGGTGAGGAAGAAGAGAAGTCCGAGAGAGAGAGGGGAGGAGTTGATGGAGACAGCACCAATTCTGGGCCCCCGGAGGATTCAGGAAGGAATACGGGGGAGCATAAGGGAAGATAGGAACAGACACAGGTCAGGACTAGAGGGATCAGAGACTAGATTACTAGATCGCACTGTTGCCAGGCGACGGCAGGTGTATGTAATTGGAGACTCTTTACTGAGGAAATTGGACAGGCCTGTGACCAGGGCGGACCCGGAGAACAGAAGGGTGTGTTGTCTACCGGGCGCAAAGATACGCAATGTGGACCTGCGGTTGAAAAGGATCCTAAAAGGAGCAGGTAAGAACCCCTTGATAATCCTTCATGTAGGAACGAATGACACGGCTAGGTTCTCGTTAGAGAGAATCAAGGGAGATTATGCCAGGCTGGGGAAAACGCTCAAGGAGATAGAGGCTCAGATTATCTTTAGTGGGATTCTGCCTGTTCTGAGGGAAGGGCAGCAAAGGGCTGATAGGATTGTGAGAATAAATAGTTGGCTAAGGGAGTGGTGCTATAAGGAGGGCTTTGGGATGTATGGCCACTGGGAGGCTTTCGGGGACAGACACCTGTTCTCGCGGGATGGGCTTCACCTGAGTAGGGAAGGAAATAGACTTCTGGGAGGGAGACTGGCTCATCTTATCAAAAGAGCTTTAAACTAGGAAGTTTGGGGAGACGGTTGGGAGATGCACAGTTAATCTCCACGCCAGATTCCAGTACTGAAAAGCTGAGTGTAATAAGAGGAGACATAGCCGGGGAGATGAGATTGGACATAGGAAGGACAGGGGGGACGGACACAAAGAGGCCCGCAACATATAGTGCTACTAATGGGAGACAGGCTAAACGACATACATTAGGGTGTTTATACACCAATGCGAGAAGCCTAGGTAATAAAATGGAGGAATTGGAGCTCTTGGTCTGAGAATTGAAACCGGATATCGTAGGAATAACTGAAACGTGGTGGAATGGCAGTCAGGTATGGAACACAGGTATGGAGGGGTATGCACTGTTTAGGAAAGACCGTGACAAAGGTAAAGGTGGGGGGGGGGTGGCATTGTATGTCAATAGTGAAATAAGCTGTAAAGAAATAATATGGATGGAATAGATAACACAGAGTCCGTCTGGGCAATACTCACACTGGGTAAAAGGACTACTAGAGCCTCTCCGGGGATAGTGCTTGGGGTGTGCTATAGACCGCCGGGATCGACCCAGGATATGGATAAGGAACTATTTAATGTATTTAGGGAAGTAAATACTAATAGAAACTGTGTAATTATGGGGGACTTTAACTTCCCGGATATAGATTGGGGAACAAACGCTAGTAGCAATAATAGGGCTCAGATGTTCCTAGATGTGCTTGCTGATCAATTCCTTCATCAAGTGGTAGCTGAACCGACGAGGGGGGAGGCCATTTTAGATTTGATTCTGGTAAGTAGTGAGGACCTCGTTGAGGAAGTGGTAGTAGGGGACAACTTGGGCTCCAGTGATCATGAGCTAATTCGGTTTAAACTAAATGGAAGGAGTAACAGAATTAAGTCAAAGACTAGGGTTTATAATTTTAAGAAGGCCAATTTTAACAAACTAAGGGGACTGGTAAGGGAAGTGGATTGGGCAAACGTATTAATGGATCTAAAGGCAGAAGAAGCCTGGGATTACTTTAAGATAAAGATGCATGAGCTGTCAGAGGTCTGTATCCCCAAAAAGGGAAAAAGATTACTAAGCAAGAGATTTAGACCAAGCTGGATGAGCGACCGACTCAAAGGGGCGATTAGGAAAAAACAGAAAGCGTACAAAGAGTGGAAGAGGGGAGGGATCAGTAAGGAAACTTACCTTAGTGAAGTCAGAGAATGTAGAGATAGAGTGAGAAAGGCCAAAGGCCGTGTAGAGTTGGACCTAGCGAGGGGAATTAAAAGCAATAGTAAAAAGTTTTACAGCCATATTAAATAGGAAGAAAGCAAAGAAAGAGGAAGTGGGACCGCTGAAGACTATAGCCGGAGAGGAGATTAAAGATAATCTAGGCATGGCACAATATCTCAATGAATATTTTGCATCGGTGTTTAATGAGGCCAATGAAGGTACTAGGGATACTAGCACCATTACAGAGGGGCATACAGGATGGGGGATTACCGTATCCGAGGTAGAAACAAAACTTGAACGCCTTAATGGGACTAAGTCGGGAGGACCGGACGATCTTCATCCGAGAATATTGAAGGAATTGGCACGGGAAATAGCAGGCCCATTAGCGATAATATTTAATGAATCTGTAAACTCGGGGGTGGTCCCGTTAGACTGGAGAATAGCTAACGTGGTTCCTATTTTCAAGAAAGGGAAAAAAAGTGATCCGGGTAACTACAGGCCTGTTAGTTTAACATCTGTAGTGTGCAAGGTGCTGGAGAAAATTCTGAAAGAGAAACTAGTTGAGGACCTTGAGGTTAATGGCAATTGCGATAAATTACAACATGGTTTTATGAAGGGCAGATCGTGCCAAACGAATCTGATCTCCTTCTTTGAGAAAGTAACGGACTTATTAGATAAGGGAAATGCGGTGGACCTAATATACCTGGATTTCAGTAAAGCGTTTGATACTGTACCCCATGAGGAATTATTGGTTAAACTGGAAAACATGGGGATCGATATGAAAATCCAGAGGTGGATAAGGAATTGGTTAATGGGGAGAATGCAGTGGGTCGTATTGAAGGGTGAACTGTCAGGTTGGAGGGAGGTTACTAGTGGAGTGCCTCAAGGTTCGGTTTTGGGACCCATTTTATTTAATCTATTTATAACTGACCTCGGAACCGATTGCAGGAGTGGGCTGATAAAGTTTGCGGATGATACGAAGGTGGGAGGCGTTGCAAATTCGGAGGAGGACAGGGATATTCTGCAGGGAGACTTGAATGAGCTTGTGAATTGGAGTATCAGAAATAGGATGAAATTTAATAGTGAAAAGTGTAAGGTGATGCACTTGGGGATGACTAATAACAATTTTAGTTACAAGATGGGGACGCATTGGTTAGAAGTAACGGAAGAGGAGAAGGACCTAGGGGTCCTTGTAGACCGCAGGATGACTATGAGTCGACAATGTGACGTGGCGGTGAAAAAAGCCAATGCGGTCTTGGGATGCATTAGGCGAGGTATATCTAGCAGGGATAAGGAGGTCCTGCTTCCGTTGTATAAGGCGCTGGTGAGACCTCATTTGGAGTACTGTGTGCAGTTCTGGTCTCCCATGTTTAAAAAAGATGAACTCAAACTGGAACGGGTGCAGAGAAGGGCGACTAGGATGATCAGAGGAATGGAAAAGCTGTCGTACGAAAGGAGACTAGAGGAGCTTGGGTTGTTTAGTCTGACAAAGCGAAGGCTGAGGGGGGATATGATTGCTATCTTTAAATATATCAGAGGGATAAATACAAGGGAGGGAGAGGAATTATTCCAGCTTAGTACTAATGTGGACACGAGAACGAATGGGTATAAACTGGCCGTGGGGAAGTTCAGGCTTGAAATTAGACGAAGGTTTCTGACCGTCAGAGGGGTGAAATATTGGAACGGCCTTCCTAGGGAAACGGTGGGGGCGATGGACCTGTCTGGTTTTAAGATTAAGTTGGATAAGTTTATGGAGGGAATGGTTTAATGGTAAAACATAGTAGCCAAGGAAAACCAATCAATGGTACGTAAATAGTATAATGGCCAACAGGGGTCAGGCTAGAGACTCTTGCCTACATGCTCGGGGTCTTACTGATCGCCATATTTGGGGTCGGGAAGGAATTTTCCTCCAGGGTAGATTGGCTGAGCCTCTGGAGGTTTTTCGCCTTCCTCCGCAGCATGGGGCAGGGATCACTAGCAGGAGGGTCTCTGCCAATTGAAGTCACTAAAACACAGGATTGGGGACTTCAACAGCAGAGTCCAGGGAAGGGTTTTGTGGCCTGCAGCATGCAGGGGGTCAGACCAGATGATCATAATGGTCCCTTCTGACCTTAAAGTCTATGAGTCTATGAGGGAGTGGGGGAAGCCACTCAGTAGGGAGTGCTCTCCCCTCGCAGGCAGTGCCGACCCCAACACCCCAGCCTGATGCTAGGGGGTGCTGCGTTGCTACAGGGGAGATGGGATTGAAACCACCACTCCTGGCCATTTAAAGAGCCCATCACTCCCCCCTTTACACAGAACCCGAGGGGTTAACCCTGGTTTCCCCATCACATGCCATCTGGGGAGTTATTCCACCCCAACATCCCTCTGCATGTTCAGCCAGATGCAGGGTTCTTCCTCACCTCACCTCCTCTGCTGAGCTGCCACAGTTGGTGAACAGCTGCTGCATCACACCCCAGAGGTGGCTGCATTTCCAGGCTGTTTCGGGTGACCCCCAAAGTATTTCCTGTCTCCCTTACAGGCTGGCGCTGAGGCTGAACCAGTGAACGACTAGAAAAGTGCAGTGCAGGGGGCTGATTGAATAATTATTAAAAAATGGAGCAGGCTGCAGCCACCCCACCTTGAACTCAAACCGACGGTGCGGGCGGAACACAGGGCAAGAGCATGCTGGGATCGGTAGTCTCCCGGGGCAGCACTTTCCTATCCCAGATGAGGGAAGCTGTGGGAGGATGCCATGGAGTATCGGCTCACTGGGCACTGGCTCTCCCAGAGATGCCGAGGGCTCTCGTGCCCTCGATACCTAGCCAAGGGCTGCCTCCCTCTCTGCTTTCCCTTCTGCCTCCAGGCACTGTTTTGGCCATGGAAGTTCTTCAGGCAGATCTGCTGGCCGTGGGCTGCTGCATGGTGAAGCCAGCACGCCGGGGGCAGAGGAGCATGCGTGGCAGCCCGGCTCGGAGGATGCTAATGGAGGCTGGAGGTGGACCGATGCTGACAGAGACCAGCCACAGGTGGCTGCAGAGAGAACCTCAGGCTTCTGGTTACAAGGTCAGGGGAACAGGGCTGCAGGGAGCAGGGGGCCTATGTTAGGCCCAAAAACCGAAAAACATGCTTATCTCGGCTTCTGCTTGTTATCCCAGTAAACATGCTTATCTCAGTTCTCACTGTCGTTTCCCATGCATGAAGCTGCACGTATACAGGATGTATAGAAGATATATGGAAAAGGGGAGGGGGTTGGACGGACCCTGGGAAGGGAATGTGAAGGACAGGAAGCTAAACAGATGTATCCTGATTACTACTAGAACTGAATTTAAACAATGCATAGGTTAGCAGAATTTAGACACGCTAAGTTGTTTGTCTCTCTGTATAAAAAAGGGCCCAGTTGTGCTTGTAAGGTGTGTCTCTCTCTCTGGCACTAGCCGAGGGGAGCACCCACTCAGCTGACTGATCAATAAAGAACTTGAAGCCGTCTTCTAGACTCCCGTGCCTCCTTGGGGTAATTGGGCAGCTCCAGGGGGAAACGAGCCCATTTGGCTAACACCTAGAGGGACTGTCCCATCTCCCAGCCAT
>NW_027055112.1:0-2520 GCF_011386835.1 Chrysemys picta bellii | reverse complement strand
GGACCAGTGGGGTTTAGATAGGGGGTGGGGTCCTGGGGGGCAGTTGGGGCAGGGGTCCCAGGAGGGGGCGATCAGGGGACAGGGAGCAGGGGGGTTGGATGGGTTGGGGGGCAGTTGGGGCAGGGGTCCCAGGAGGGGGGCGATCAGGGGACAGGGAGCAGGGGGGTTGGATGGGTTGGGGGGCAGTTGGGGCAGGGGTCCCAGGAGGGGGAGATCAGGGAGCAGGGGGGTCGGATGGGTTGGGGGGCAGTTGGGGCAGGGGTCCCAGGAGGGGGAGATCAGGGGACAGGGAGCAGGGGGGTTGGATGGTTTGGGGGGCAGTTGGGGCAGGGGTCCCAGGAGGGGCGATCAGGGGACACGGAGCAGGGGGGTTGGATGGGTTGGGGGGCAGTTGGGGCAGGGGTCCCAGGAGGGGGCGAGCAGGGGACAGGGAGCAGGGGGGTTGGATGGGTTGGGGGGCGGTTGGGGCAGGGGTCCCAGGAGGGGGCGATCAGGGGACAGGGAGGGATGGGTTGGGGGGCGGTTGGGGCAGGGGTCCCAGGAGGGGGAGATCAGGGGACAGGGAGCAGGGGGGTCGGATGGGTTGGGGGGCGGTTGGGGCAGGGGTCCCAGGAGGGGGAGATCAGGGGACAGGGAGCAGGGGGGTCGGATGGGTTGGGGGGCGGTTGGGGCAGGGGTCCCAGGAGGGGGAGATCAGGGGACAGGGAGCAGGGGGGTCGGATGGGTTGGGGGGCGGTTGGGGCAGGGATCCCAGGAGGGGGAGATCAGGGGACAGGGAGCAGGGGGGTCGGATGGGTTGGGGGGCGGTTGGGGCAGGGGTCCCAGGAGGGGGAGATCAGGGGACAGGGAGCAGGGGGGTCGGATGGGTTGGGGGGCGGTTGGGGCAGGGGTCCCAGGAGGGGGCGATCAGGGGACAGGGAGCAGGGGGGTCGGATGGGTTGGGGGGCGGTTGGGGCAGGGGTCCCAGGAGGGGGAGATCAGGGGACAGGGAGCAGGGGGGTCGGATGGGTTGGGGGGCGGTTGGGGCAGGGGTCCCAGGAGGGGGAGATCAGGGGACAGGGAGCAGGGGGGTCGGATGGGTTGGGGGGCGGTTGGGGCAGGGGTCCCAGGAGGGGGGCGATCAGGGGACAGGGAGCAGGGGGGTCGGATGGGTTGGGGGGCGGTTGGGGCAGGGGTCCCAGGAGGGGGCGATCAGGGGACAGGGAGCAGGGGGGTCGGATGGGTTGGGGGGCGGTTGGGGCAGGGGTCCCAGGAGGGGGAGATCAGGGAGCAGGGGGGTCGGATGGGTTGGGGGGCGGTTGGGGCAGGGGTCCCAGGAGGGGGAGATCAGGGGACAGGGAGCAGGGGGGTCGGATGGGTTGGGGGGCGGTTGGGGCAGGGGTCCCAGGAGGGGGAGATCAGGGGACAGGGAGCAGGGGGGTCGGATGGGTTGGGGGGCGGTTGGGGCAGGGGTCCCAGGAGGGGGAGATCAGGGGACAGGGGGGTCGGATGGGTTGGGGGGCGGTTGGGGCAGGGGTCCCAGGAGGGGGAGATCAGGGGACAGGGAGCAGGGGGGTCGGATGGGTTGGGGGGCGGTTGGGGCAGGGGTCCCAGGAGGGGGAGATCAGGGGACAGGGAGCAGGGGGGTCGGATGGGTTGGGGGGCGGTTGGGGCAGGGGTCCCAGGAGGGGGAGATCAGGGGACACGGAGCAGGGGGGTCGGATGGGTTGGGGGGCGGTTGGGGCAGGGGTCCCAGGAGGGGGCGAGCAGGGGACACGGAGCAGGGGGGTCGGATGGGTTGGGGGGCGGTTGGGGCAGGGGTCCCAGGAGGGGGCGAGCAGGGGACAGGGAGCAGGGGGGTCGGATGGGTTGGGGGGCGGTTGGGGCAGGGGTCCCAGGAGGGGGCGAGCAGGGGACAGGGAGCAGGGGGGTCGGATGGGTTGGGGGGCGGTTGGGGCAGGGGTCCCAGGAGGGGGCGAGCAGGGGACAGGGAGCAGGGGGGTCGGATGGGTTGGGGGGCGGTTGGGGCAGGGGTCCCAGGAGGGGGCGATCAGGGGACAGGGAGCAGGGGGGTCGGATGGGTTGGGGGGCGGTTGGGGCAGGGGTCCCAGGAGGGGGCGATCAGGGGACAGGGAGCAGGGGGGTCGGATGGGTTGGGGGGCGGTTGGGGCAGGGGTCCCAGGAGGGGGCGATCAGGGGACAGGGAGCAGGGGGATCGGATGGGTTGGGGGGCAGTTGGGGCAGGGGTCCCAGGAGGGGGAGATCAGGGGACAGGGAGCAGGGGGGTTGGATGGGTTGGGGGGCAGTTGGGGCAGGGGTCCCAGGAGGGGGAGATCAGGGGACAGGGAGCAGGGGGATCGGATGGGTTGGGGTTTCTGTGGGGGGCAGTGGATGGGGGCAGGGTGGGGCCCTTCCCAGTGCAGCTCTCCATTCCCAGCAAGCTGCAGCGTGAGGTCTCAGCTTCCTCCCTCCCTCCCCCTCTTTCCTGTTGGTAGTGGCCAAGGGAATGCTGGGAAATGTAGTTCTTTCCCGGCTCCAGGG
>NW_027055111.1:0-8874 GCF_011386835.1 Chrysemys picta bellii | reverse complement strand
TCAAGTGAGAATGATTCTGGTGCATCAGGAACTGGCAGCCCTTCTCCGTGGGGTACTGGGCATATAGCTGATGGAATGTTTGGATAATGCACAGTCCACTTTTTCTTCTTTGACACACCTTTCCCAACTGGAGGCACCATGCTGAAGTAATTGCTGGTATGATCTGTCGGCTCTCTCTCCAAATCATTGGCACTGCAAAAAGGCATAGATTTCCTTTTCCTGTTCAACCACTGGTGAAGATTTGTTGCACAAGTGTTGCAGCATATGTGTGGGGCCCACCTCTTGTCCTGATCTCCAATTTTGCAGCCAAAATAAAGGTGATAGGCTCTCTTAACCATAGTGGTTATACTGCGCTTTTGTGATGCAAAAGTCACTTCACCACAAACATAGCAGAAGTTATTTGCACTGGTCACACAAGTACGAGGCATCTCTGCTCACTTTGGCTAAACAGAAATGTGTCCCTTTGCAAAATCAAACACTAACAAATAAGAGAGCACAACACTGTATGGTTTCTAGAGCTGATATAGGGCAATTTGTTCAGCAGAGTGATGTAAGCTTCGTTATGATTGCATCATCCATGACTTCTAGGAATAACATGATGCAATTCATATCCTGTATGATGCAATACCAGCTTCAGATGGCATCATTCATTATTTTGCCTAAAAAGCAAGTACTGTCCAAACCCAGTCATAGATTTATTCATAGATCCAGTCAAAGATGTATTTTAGTCATTTCTGGTTTAAATTGAGATCCCTTCCCTTTATAACTCACTTATCCTCCGCCATTCCCAAGTCAAGGGTCGTATATACTGACCCAATAGCATATCTTGAAAACTAGAGCCAATCAACAATTTTAAGCATCATTTTCGTTCTCAGTGACCCAGAATTAGTAAAGTTTGACTACATTTATTTCAGAAGCATTTTGGCTATAAAGCAGTGATAATTGCTTACTCCTCCACCCCCAATTGAGGGGATTTGCCTTTTTTTTTTTAAACTTAAGTTTGCAAACTGGAGCTCTTGTTGGCTTGTCAGTTGCTTCAGGATATACAAAGAGCAATGATGTTCAAGAGCACCATTTTTTAATAATTGCTTTGTGAGGAAGAGGCAACCTCCTTTTTGACTGTTCGCTTTGCCACAGTTATTCGTACCTTGGTCACCTCCAAACTGGATTACTGCAATGCACTCTACATGCATGACTCTTGAAGACGACTCAAAATTCAGCTAGAGCAGAACTTCGTTGCTTGTTTATTTAGTGATGTTTCTTCCATGAAGCATTGAGCACTGGTGTTTCATAGACAGAACTGGCTTCTACAGAGAAGGCTGTAATTTGGGTTTCTGTGCACCTCTTCTCTAAGTCAAACCACTTGAAAACTGGTGCAAGGGCCCCCTCAAATCTGGATTTTTTTTGGTCCCACTGAGCCTGTTGACCTTCATAATATGCCACTAGGCTTAACTATTTATCAAGACTCCTGTCCAGCAAAATTCATAACACCGGAATAATTTTAAGCACACAAATAGTCCCTTTTGACTTGAAAGTCTAGGGAAGTAAGCATGCACCTAACATTAAGGATTTTCATTAGGTGATTTGATCTATCTGAAGGGGTTGTTTGAGGTTATATGGGTTGCTTTTTGGTGGATAGGGGAGTTTTGTTAGTAACTGCTTGAATTGTTTGACTGGCATTGAGTGTAGACGTTTTTACTGTAGATGTGCCTTTGAGGTTGTTCAGTAGGGAACGATACAAATGGAATGAAGAAATAAAACCAATTCAGAAACTTAAAAACCCTAACAGAAATAGACTGCCTGCCTTCTCCTCTTTGATGGTGCGTGACTCATGAGTCACTCAGACGCTAGCGCTGCAAATGGATAAAAACAAGCTAGAGACCCTGCTTCAAACACTGGAGGTGAAACATCTCTAAACCAGGAAGCTACATAGCTTCTTAATTGCACTAGACAACAAGTCTGAGATTTGTGTAACCCTACCTGACACTGACTGTCAAAGCCAGAGATATTTACAAAACATGCATTGTAAATCATCCATTTGTCTGTATGCCATGTATCCTAGTTTATACTGGAAGTGGATTCCTCTCTTGTGTACTCATTTAACTTCAGTGAGAGGGTTGTTGGGGAGGGGGGAGGAGAGAGAAGACCTCTTATGCACAGAGCTCAGTCGTGGAGGGCAGCATAGGGTTCTATCTTTTCATTACTCTGGTCAAAGTGTAGAAGAGGTTGGTTAGGACGGTTAGTGAGGAAGCATGATCTAAGATGCCTTCAGTATCTAACTCTACATCACCATCTCCTTTGAGGCACTGGGATGAAAACAGAGCTTGAATAAGGGCTAGTTGGTGGAGACTCAACCCTGAGAAAACCAAGGTAACGGTTTTAGGTTTGGGGGGCAATAACTGGAAAAGATGGCTGAGATTATGGCCATAATTCAGCAAGGTACTTAAGCCTGAGTGTAACTCAAAGGAATGAAGGCAACAGGAGAACTCGCATGCTTCAAGGTACATTTGTGCTTAAGTATCACACTGAACCGATCTCAGCAAGCCAGACCGAAGCAGAGTGCCGCCTGCTTGTCACTCAGAGGTGCCCTTTGCAGGGTCTCCTCACCTCCTTGGTCATTGCAGATTGCTCAGGAAGAAGCTGTCACCCTGTGCCTGATGAGAGGAGTGTGACTTTCTTGTGGGTGTGAACCTTGATACAAGTGGCATCCATAGCTTTTTCACTTTGACATTAGATTGCTGTAAAGCTTGCTGCATGGGGTTAAACCATAAGACCAACTGGAAGCTGAAGTTACTGCAGAATGTAGCTTCCTACTTCAACGTAGCTTCTTGCTGAGAATACATTACCTCTATAGACTGCGCTGGTTGCTTGTGAACGGAGCCAGCTGGAAGCTAAAGTTGCTTTGCACCAATCCAGTAGCACAAAATAGACTTTGCAGCCCTCCTAACAGGCAAGTGAGGGAGTCTCCCTGCATATAGGAATCCTCTAGTGCAGCTGTTCTCAAACTGTGGGTTGGGTCTCCCTTCCTGGCTCACATTCCCACAGACCACACTCCTTTCCAATGGAAATTAAAACATTTGATTTGAAGGTTTCCAAATAGTGGTTTTCCTTTTCTGATTGCTAATAGATGCTGGAACAGAGGTTATTTCTCATTAAAAAGCTACTTCCAAGAACATGTCATCTGAGCTATTTGCAACTGGATGCATCTGACATGTCAGAGTCTCAGCATATTGTTTTAAAAAAATAAATCTGTCTATTTGAACATGCAATAGCTATTGTGTTATATTTAACTGGTTAATTGGCTCCTGTGTTGAGGGAGTCACCCTGCTGACCTTTAGCAGTTTATGGAGACTACAAATACTTCATGCTGAATAATTAACACAGTAGAAAGGCACGTCAATGACTAATGAGATAGTTACATCATTAGAGATAAAACAACTTGCTACTTTAGCAGGGTGCAGAGCTACAGGATTTTGCAGTCTAAGCCAGCGCTGGGAGATGCACAGAGATTTATTAGAGTAGGTATACTATTTGTCTCTTTCAAACCCCATTCAACAAAGAAATGGAAGCTTTATCATGTATCATTGTACTGGAAGCTTTACCTACATTGGGCCGAGAGAGAAAAAAAATCTGTATGGTTGAAGAGAATCTGGATAGACCATGCACTAGTTTAAAAATTACTTGATTGGCAGGACTTGGGATACCTTTTGGAATTCTAATGCAAAAATACATACAACACCCACATGGCAGAGCTAGGGCTGGCGAGATCACTGGAAGATCAGGTTTAACACACAAAATAATGCTCGCTCTCCAGGGTGATTCAAGCTAAGCAAAAGGCACTGGCTGCATTCCATCCATGCGGCAGACTCCAAAAATAAGCCAAACAAAAACAGTTATGTTTTCCAGAGCTCCCTGTCCTGGCCAGCACAATCCCCTATCTTTCCCTCTGTGGGATCAATCTTTTGCATTTTAAAGGTGCTGACATATGGTGGAGAAAGGAGGAAGCCATCTTAACACTGGTATTTCTTCATAAAGAATGCAATACAGTCATATACCATGCATAGCCTAAGTACGTGTTTTAAAACAAAACTAAACCGAGAGTCTTGTTTAAGGAAAAGTTAAAACAGGATGTGTAGTTCCAAACTGGACTACTGGAAAGCTGTGCATTGTGATTGCTGTGTGGCAGACCAGCAGTGACCCTCTGGGAAGCAGGAGACTGCATGGGCACGATAAAGCCGATACAAGAAAGATGAAGGGGGAGTGAAGAGCAGGAGCTAGAGAGGGTGTGGGGAAAATGGACATGACTGAAGGACTCGTTTAGGGAGTAGCTGTTGGACAGTCAGAAAAAACCCCAAGCCAAATGTGATTCAGGACAAATCAAGGTCCAGAAAGGAGAGTCTTGTCCAAGGAAGTTAGATATGCAAGAGTGAAACAGTCACAGTAACTCCTCTAGCTGCATATCATACTACGGTGTATTATCCCTTGTGTAAATGAAAATGAAGGGCTAGCGTGGCACAGCATATTACAGGGGTGTAAGTGGTAGAGTGCAACAAGTAAGAGCTTTAATTGCTCCCTGTAGATCCTGCTGGTGTGCTCTAAAAGGGTACCTATTTCGTGTGAATGTAGTTAGGACAATGTCCAGATTAGAGTACATTACAAGTCACCCCCCTGTAGTATGTTTTGCCATACTTAATCTTTCACTGTTTCTATACCAAAATAGTTGGCATTTTCCTGCTAGCACAAATGCAATAATTCTCCCTTTCCCAACTTCCAAAGTTTACATCACAGCTAAAGTTCAAATTATGTTTATAGTTAGAACATAAGAACGGCCACACTTAGCCCAGTATCCTGTCTTCCAACAGTGGCCGATGCCAGATGCTTCTGAGGGAGTGGATGGAACAGGCAATTGAATGATCCATCCCATTGTCCACTCCCAGCTGCTGGCAGTCAGAGGCTAGGGACACACAGAGCATGAGATGATATCTGTGAGCATCCTGGCTAATAGCCATTGATGGACCTATCCTTTATGAACTTATCCAGTTCTTTTTTGAACCCTGTTATAGTTTTGGCCTTCACCAGTAAAAACAACAAGACAAGGCTGCTGTGGAAAGGATATCTGGAACTTCACCACCAGGATCTGCTCTCCCCCCACACACCAGGATAGATTTTTGGGATGATGTCTCACTACAGCGAATCCTAGGACTCAGAGGTTTTCTTGCCCACCCCACCCATCTAGCTTCTTATATTGTGTCATAAGGAGGAATTATCTCCTGCTTTCTTTGTATTCTGAATGTCTTCCAAAATAAAGCAGAAGAAAGTGTGGTGTCTATGGATAAGCAAGGGTTAAAATAATATGGAGCAGAGAAATGCATGACTCTCACCTCATCCATGGCTTGGATAAATGGAATACTTTCACAGCTCCCCCTATTCCTTGGCTGGAGCTATGAGTTGACCTCCTCCTGTGGATAAGTCTGTAATTAGTGGTTCTTGAGGGTCTATAGATATCACAAAGAGATGCCCCTAGGGTGACCATATGTCCCGATTTTATAGGGACAGTCCTGATTTTTGGGTCTCTTATATAGGCTCCTATTACGCCCCATCCCTGTCCCAATTTTTCACATTTGCTGTCTGGTCACCCTAGATGCCCCTCATGTCCAGATCCAAGCCTTAGTCTGGTTGCAATTTCAATTGCAATTAGAAGCCATTTGGTTAGCTGATGTTGTTGTAGTAATGGATTTGGAGGAAATGGACACTACAGTTTCAATTCTCATCAATGCTGGGTACTTGAAAGTAGATTTGCTGTATTCAATGACAAATTGGATTTAATTTATACCAAGGTTACTGGAATTGAAAACCAAATTGAATTGCTTGAAAAGAATTTCATGATTACACATACAAAAGGCATTGAACTGGAAACTGAATGGTCTGAGATGGACGGGTCTAGGACCCATGACTGATCTCCCTGTATCAGAAGATCAAGCTCTTTGCAAATTATACCAAAACCAGCCATTAGAATCAGGTTTTCTTAAAATGGAAGGAGAGGAATATTTCTAATTCAATATCTGCTTGCTGAAAAATTCTTTGGATATTATTCAAGTATCAAAGGGGTAGCCGTGTTAGTCTGGATCTGTAAAAAGCAACAGAGAGTCCTGTGGCACCTTTAAGACTAACAGATGTATTGGAGCATAAGCTTTCATGGGTGAATATCCACTTCGTCAGATGCATATAATTTCCATTAGGTGCCACAGGACTCTGTTGCTTTTTAGATATTATTTGTATTGTGGGGAAGTGCCTAAGAGCCCCAATCGCAATCAAGGACTCAGTTGTGTTAGGTGCTATTACAAACACAAAACAAAGATGATCCCTGCCCTAAAAAGCTTATGTCGTTTTCATCTACTCATCCAGATGTTGGAGCATTAACAAAGCTTCCATTTCAATAGAAGCAACTAAGACCCTGATCTTGCCAGTACTCACAACATGAACAACTTTACATCCTGTACTAGTCCTTTTAGGTGGTATTTTCAAGAGTAATTAAGTGACATAGGGTACGTCTATACTTACCTCCGGGTTCGGTGGTAAGCAATTTATCTTCTGGGATCGATTTATTGCGTTTTGTCTAGACACGATAAATCGATCCCGGAAGTGCTCGCCGTTGACACCGGTACTCCTGCTCTGCGAGAGGAGTACGCGGAGTCGACGGGGGAGCCTGCCTGCCTCGTGTGGACCCCGCGATAAGTACCTTGTAGTTTGAACTAAGATACTTCAACTTCAGCTACGTTATTCATGTAGCTAAAGTTGCGTATCTTAGTTCGAACTGGGGGGTTAGTGTGGACCAGTCTTTAGGAGCACAACTTCCATTGACTTTCATGGTAAATCAGACCTTTCTATGGGATCTATGTAGGTCACCTGGGCACTTCTGAAAATACCCCTCATTGAGTTGAACAAGATTACTCACCTATATGAAGTTCTTCTCCTACTTAAGTGTTAGCTGGGTCAGCACTTAACCTAGGCTTATTTTCCTGCACAGTAATTTTTTGTAGTGCTTGTCTGTGCTTTAGTTTGTTTCATAGCTTAGTCCCAAATACAGACTTAAAAAAAGGAATTATAAATTAATTGATCCTTATAGCAAATATCTTCCCATATTTAAGGCCAATCAGGCCTAGTGGGAGAAGTTGTTAGTCCTCTAAGTTTGAATTTACTTGTTTAGTTTTTCCAGCATCAGATGTGTCAGTGTAAACATAAGAAAATGTTATAATTGCAACAGTGCAAAGTTACATTTGATCTCTTAGAAACTTATGTGATCAAAGTGGTTCAGATTTTGAGTTGTACACAATTTTCTTTACTGACTGTAGTAATTGCTTCTTTTACCTTTTATGATAGACCCATTTATTTCATTGCATGCACCACTGAATATTGGACAGTTTGATTTTTTTTTAAAGTCAATATTCTTTAAACATAAAAATCAATCTGCAAGATATTTGGGTCTGGCTGAAAAGCAGATTTTGTGAGCCTATGATAGGTCATGTCTTAATCTTATTTGGAATTTCATTCTTATAACTTTTGAAGTTGTTTAAAAGGCAAGTCATTCACTAAGGGTCAATAGCAGCAACAGCCTTTCCAGCTTTTGCAGTCATTTGAAAAAGTTATACATATTAGACCAAGGTTATGTGCAGCAGTATTGCACACTGAAGAGGCAGTGTTTCCCCAAGATATTGGGGCGTATACACCACTGCTAGCAGTGCACAAACATCGACCTATTCCCTTGTACAGTGGAAGTCACCTGCTAGTTTATATACACCCAGTCAGCATTTAAACCACAGATTGCACATAGTTTGCTCTACTAGGCTTCTACAAAAATTGAACAGAGATGGCACCTGGAAAATCATCTTCCCAGCATGCCAACAGCTGGCCCCAAGGTTCTGGTGGACATATGCTGTGGAGGTCAGTAAGAACCATAATTTGGTATCTGACCGACATTTCTACAAGGCATCACTACTTATTTCACTGCTCCAAGCATGTGCAAAAGGAGGGGAAATATTGACACCATTTCTCCAGTATGGGTCATGGGCACGAAGGACTAGCCAAGGGTGCAGAGAGAGAACTGGTTTCATATTCCTGAAAAGGTGTGGGGTGGGAAGCTCCATTTTCAAGAGTTACAACTTTAAGCTCCCTTTTTATTCCAATATTAAAGCAGTCAGACAAGTTCTATTGCTGATATTACTAACCTGGCCCCTTTTTCCATATGACATCTGAGGGTAAAGTTGACAAAGCAAAACTCTAGAATAGTATTAAAAACATCTGTCTTGGCACAGTTATTACTACATCTCAAAAGCAATTTCAGGCACCTACATTCATGGCGCTCTAATACAGCATGGTCCAGGGCAGAGGTTGGCAACGTTTGGCACGCGGCTCACCAGGGTAAGCACCCTAGCGGGCCAGTTTATTTACCTGCTGACGTGGCAGGTTCGGCCAATCGCACCCCCACTGGCCACGGTTCACTGTCCCAGGCCAATAGGGGCAGCGGGAAGCCGCGGCCAGCACATCCCTCGCCCGCGCCGCTTCTCGCCGCCCCCATTGGCCCGGGACGGCAAACCGCGGCCAGTGGGGGTGGTGATCGGCCGAACCTGCCACGTCAGCAGGTAAATAAACTAGCCCAGCCCGCTAGGGTGCTTACCCTGGCGAGCCGTGTGCCAAACGTTGCTGACCCCTGGTCCAGGGGTTACAGAACTAGAGGATACTATTTTGAAGTCTCTAAACCACAGGATTTGGGGACTTCAACAGCAGAGTCAAGGGAAAGGGTTGGGACGGCTTTGTGGCCTGCATCATGCGGGAGGTCAGACTAGATGATCATAATGGTCCCTTCTGACCTTAAAG
>NW_027055110.1:0-8874 GCF_011386835.1 Chrysemys picta bellii | reverse complement strand
AAAATCCTAGTACATTAGCATCATATATTATTGAACCACTCAATTTCTATCCACTGTATAGTTTGTCAATGTGTGGTTCCTGGTGGACAAAAGGAGACAAAGTTAGAACTTGAGCTAGGAATAAACTTGTTAGTAATTTGTTGATTTTTAATTACCTCTGTTTAAGAAGGGCTGTGATTCCACATATCAAGACATTGGTAAGAGGGAATGAGGCTTTGTACTTTGTTGCCCATCGCTGTGGATAAAGAGGAATTCCTTTTGTCAGAACTGAAAGCCCCAAACTTTCAAAAGCAGTCAAGTCACTAAATAAAAATGGGGGAGATCTGGAGGGAAAACTGGTTCCTTGGACAAAAGATTGTCATTGGTACAGACAGTCCAGTTCACTGATTCTCACAGTAGAGACTGGAACGAACATTAAAAATCATGCTAACACACATGCTATTAAAGCCTTTAAAAAGTGTGTATGGACTCTGCATTCAAACCCAGAGACCAGCCTGAGCAAGTTGTTTCTAGTGACATGCAATATTTTGTAGCTATGATTGATCATTACGGCTCAGTTCTGCCCCCAGACTCAAAAAATGGTGCTTGCCCTTGCTTACACTTGACTAACAGATCTGACAATGTCATGCTGTTCTTTTTTGTGAGACAGAACATAACCCCCCTGTGAAAAGCAGGGTTCCCAGGCAATGTCATTTGTCAGCGCCTGGGCAAAGTCTTAAACGAAAGTTGATAAAGTCTGCGATGTCAGTCTTCACCAAGGCAAGGCTCTCCTCGTCAGCAAGCTTCCCATATGGGCTTCAGTTTCATTGCCATGGGAATTTTTCTTGAATAAGCACCACAGGACATGGCCCTGGTTATTTCACAGGAGATTTTCAGAAACTTATACAGAATCTTTTTAAAACCTCAACATTCAGATAAAATTCAGGACAGAGTGTGATCTTACTCACAGGGGGAAGCCGCTGCCCTACTGACTTTAGTCATACCACTCGGAGCAGGGTGCTACTTAACATGAATCAGAATCTGGTTCCTCCATCATAAACGGAGTCAGCTGTGGAAGTTGGGGAAAGCGCAGACATCTTAGTCTTCCAGGAAGAGCAAGAGTCAGACTAACTCTTCTATTTAAGAACGCAAGACTTTAATGCAGGGCCTGGGCGAGTGGGGGCAGGGGGGAAGTGAGAGGTTATTTTGACCTTGTGTTAGATAATAGAACAGACTGTAGCAGAAAAATTGCTGAGAAAAGTGAGATATTAGGAAGGAATATGTATAAACAAAATGCAGCTGTTGATCATTACTGTAGAACTAAAAGGTATAAAAATTTGCCCTAATTGTTTTTCTAATGGAGACCTGCCTCAGGAGGGGAACCCCTGCCTGTGTGTGCTCTCCCCTGCATATTGCAATTGCTCAAAATAAAGCTGCCTCTGGCTTGTTGCATCAAACTCGGAGTGAGGCCATTGGCTGTGTGGAAGAAAACAATGCAAGCAGTTTTGAAAAATGCCACCCTTAGGAATAGATACTGCATAAAAAGAGATAATGATATCTAGTACAACAATGTGATCCTGAAAGGCTTCAGGCGGTAGTCTAAAAAAGTTATATATACACAGATCATTTATTTTTGTTGTATTGTAGTAGCACCTAGAAGCTCCACTTGTAGGCCAAACCCCTGTTGTGCTAGGTACTGTACAAAGCTAAGAGACAGATCCTTCCCCAGAGAGCTTACACTCTAAGCAGACTCACTATATAAATGGGGAGTCATTCATTTATCGATATCACACACACACACACACACACACACACACACACACAAAACCATGAACCTCAGCAGGTACACATCATGTTTAAGGGCAAGCCCTCTCTGAATTTGTCCATCCTTCCGGACAAGATACCAGATTAGTACCATTTCAGCAGAGTTTGTTGTGCAATAGCTAGATTTGAGACAGTGCCTCCATCCTGCAACCCACCTGTTTTAGCTTGCAACAGAACTCCCACCTTAACATAGCAGGCCCAATTCTGCAAGCATACCAAAGAGAAAATCCTCAAGTAATTTAAGAGAATCCTAATGAACACAGTGTGTTTACTATACAGAGCTTCAGAGGCCAGACAGAATTTTTAAATACAGTGACACATACATAGAGCAGCTCTGAACATTTATCAGACTCATTAATGGATCACGCTCTGATTTGTCATTGACCAGGGCAACCACATATCTTTCTTGCTTCAATGATAAAGCACTATGCAGGATTCCCAGAGACATAGGGCCAGATCCTCAGCTGGTGTGAACTGGCATTGAAGAAACTGAAGCCAATGGAGCTGCACAGATGTACACCAGTTAAAGATATGGTCCAGAGATATTGCCAATATAGTAAAGACCTGGTGGTCTTTGATGTGCACCAGCCCTGCACCCCAGTGCCAAATTCCTAGGGAGAACTGCCAGCAGGCCACCCACTCTCAGCAGCCTGGGCATTCTCCTCAGGTGGGGGAAGGAGCAGAGAAGCCATCTGTTCTGGTGCCACAGGCTAAGCAGACAGTATCAAACACCAGCTGTCTTTTCCTTCTGGCTTCCCACCTCACTTAGTTTTCCCTGTATGCAGTCCCACCTGTCTACTGCCAGCAGCTTTAGGGATTGCTTGGTGGAGGCAGGGAAGAAGTTCATGGGGATTCAGAGGATGTAGACCAGTGGAGAGAGAGAGAATAGGGGCTACACACCTACTTACATAATGCCCCTGAAACATAAGGCCAGCCTTGGACACGAACAAAGTCCAGGAGACTGCTGGAAGGAGGTTTGTGCAACATCTGTTCACAGACTTGGTCAAGAAATACATGTTTTTGGCCATTTCCATCAGGATTTGCGATGCAATGCTCACTGCAGGGATTTTAACCATTGGCATGGTTAGAAGGAACACTGCTCTACCTAGTTCAGGACCCCATATACCAAGAGGACAAATGCCATTTCAAGGCACATAAGGAGGGTTTGTCAAACCCTACAGAGCTTGAGTTAACTGAATCAAAGTCCACAACTCCCTTCATCTGCCAGAGCATCAACCGTACCAATTTTTCCACTTGTATGGTAGCATGCCTTTAAAGTTCCAGAATACATGCATGGAAACATTACCTATCTGTACCTTGATCAGGTATCAGTATTATGAACATTGCTACAAGGAATTAAGGACTCAATTCGACTCCCACTGAATGGAAAACTTGTTGACGACAATGGGCATTGAGTGGGCCCAACGCTCAGGATTTATCCACTGTCAGTGGAGCCGGCTGTCCGAGTCCTGAACTCCCGACTGACTTTTCACTCACTAGTCAGAGCCAGAGCTCCAGCAAAAGTCAGATTTTTGCCTGAGTAACTGATTAGGGCCACGATTTTCAGAAGAGCCTAAATTCCTTTGAATTTCAAGATGAGTTGGCACTTAAAACCAAAGGCGACTAAAGGAGTTAACTCAAGTTGGAATTTTCAAAGTGCCAAATTCTGCTCTGATACTCAAACAGGTCCTATTGACTGCACTGGGAGCAGCACACAAGACTAGCAAGCCATTCAGTGATCTTTAGTAATGTGGGTATAAGTACAAGACAGGACAGAAGTCTTGTACCATCAGCTATACACGGCAGCATTGCTAACACTAATAGTTTGATTTGTACCATCATTCTGCTTAGGAGAGGTCTTGCCTTCAGAAAAGCATAGAGTGATCTCTCCTCACAGGGATGTTCAGTGTCAAATAGTTTCAAATGCACACTATTAATGCGCCTTTGATAATTTAATTACAAAATTACAAACTAGAAGCTGAAAGCCACTGTGCAAACATCTGTATTCATGAATGGGATATAGAGTGTGTTACCATATTAACAAGCATAGAATAAAGTTAAAATAATCACTGAAGGAAGAAGGTCTAAAGCTTTGGGCATTCCATCTGTTAGATGCTTAGCTATATATCAATATAATATAGTATAATAAATGCCAGGAGATAGATTCTTTCAGCACACAGATTTAAAACCTAATAAAGCCAGATACAAATCCCAAGTTATTGGGGAACAAAACCAGGAGAGAATGTATTTAAAAAACAAAATAAAAACCATTCTGTTTTTTTTTTTTTGGTTTTTTTTGTTTTTAAAGTCAAGGGTGCAAAGACTCCACTCTGATTAGGGAATGAGAATATCAAACTCAGATAATTTGCTCCCTTGATGAGGAATTCATTCACTATACAATTTACCTGCACTAATGCTTTGGCTACTTTTAAAAAAGAAATATATTTAGATTTTTCCAGCACCAATCCAGAAGTCTTGATGCTTTTCACTTTAAACATTTAAAGTTGGGAAAATTTGGATACCCCTACAGAATTGTTCACTGCTCAATAATTCAACCAAATAGCAGCAACTCAGGATCCAAGTGCACTATATTACCCAGCTACATGTTGGCAACTTGAGATTTGACAGGAATACCCAGCCCTTTATGGGATTGACACCCTGGGCTAAATGTTCAAAAAAAATCACTAGTGACTTAGGGTGCCCCAAAACTTTGGGTGCTCAGCTTGACACCTTAAGGCAACCCCCACTTTCAGAAAGTGCTGAGCACCTGCTCGCTGAAAATCAGGCCTCATTCAGTTTTTCTGGTTGGACACCAAAAAAACAGAGGTACCCAAAATCACTAGACATTTTTGAAAACTTTGACCATTTATATCACAGAAAACAGAGAATCTTTGATGCCTGTATCAGACATTTGTTGGCTATAAATAGCAGTGTGCAGAATATCTAGCTTAGAAATACAACGTTTGGCCGAAGAGATTTGACTTTGTTCCCCTTGTGCGCACAAAAGTCAGAGCTACATCAGTGAAAATGGAAGAATCAGGCCTTGAGGTCATGATTAGGGATTCCCCCCTCATGCAGAGAGGAAGGAAACTTTAATGTTTAGGGTATTAGCCAGGAATTTAGGAGACAGATTCAAATTCCAGCTCTGCCACAGGTGTGATCTTTGACAAGCCTTAGTCTCTGTGCCCCAGGTTTCCATCTGAAAGAACTATAACAGCACTTCCCTACCTCACAGGTCTGTACCTAAGCTAGGACTGTGCTGAGGTTGTCGTACTGACTAGCTAACTTCAAACATGTGATTAAGTCCCATTGACTTCAATGGGATGTAAGCAAGTGCTTTGCAGAACCAGTATTTCACCTACCAAGTATTTATTCCCTGGTCTAGCCCAAGAAAGATTGGCAAAAGTCCAGGAAAGTGGTAGGAGGGTTAGCTTCATCCTCAATGCTTCACCCCTGAAAGATGATCCCAAATCTTCAACTGGTGCTGCTCCATGGACTTCAATATGAGCAGAGTTAGGCCAATGCCGAGTGCTTCTGAAAATCCCATCCAGCATGCCCTGTAGTGGAGGAATTTGTTAAACATTTGCACAGCATGAGACCCAGTGGCTCACTGTGCCAGTGAGTGTTTTAATTGCTTTATTATTAACTGTCAATGTTGCAGTGTTTTAGAAGCTTTGCTGTCACAATTCAAAATAATGGATGAGGCACTTGTCAGAACCTACATTGCGGCTGTCATGTTTAGACTCCATTTGCTTCCAGTTGCTATTCCTCAGGGTCCAAAGTGCTTTTATTTCCTACAAGCAGGTTTTATTTTCAAATGATTCATACCATTGTCACATACAGCCTTGAAAATATAGCATCCACCTTTCCATCCTGTAAGCTAGCCCTACAGGGAATAGTGTCAAAACTATAATGGTGTTTTATTTGTTGTCACTTGAAATAGAAATCCAGAGAGAGAGAGATTAGTGCTTACTTCAGATATCCTCAGTAGCTTTCTGGACAGATTTTCACACTTAAATCACATTGACAGGAATCACGCTGTCTTTGGTTGATGTACATGTGCTGCAGAGATCACCACTACAATTGATGTAATCTCAGTTCTGTTAATATTAAGTGGACCTGCTCTGGTTTACACTAGATGAGGATTTGGCTGCTGGTTCTCATTGTTAAAGAGTAAATAATGGTTTTATTTTTTTTAAATAAAAGTGAATTTGTAACATGGGACTTTCACTCTGACTCATCCAGGGAAAGGAAGTGGTCTGTCCTATCTTCCCACTGGATGTATAATGCAACAAGTACTGTGAAGCATTGTGCTAGATGCTAAAGGGAATGGTTTTCTGAAGTTCTGAATGCCAGTGTTTGAAGCACTGGTGGACAATCAATGCTGTTAGAAAGTCTGGATGCCAGATCGCCAGCTAGCATTAGTCAGCATTTCTCCCTTAAAATTAATGGAGCTATGTGGCTTTACACTAGCAAAAGGATCTGGCCTCAGGTCTCATCTTCTTGCCTATAATTAACTGGGTTCTCGCCAATTACTTTTTTTTGGAGGCGGTGGGGAGAAGGGAGCTAGTCATCCACTTATCCTCCATTAACATCAAAACTCCCTGAAGTTTGCTTCTCAGACAATTGGTCCCTTCATATCCCAATTATGGATGTAGACAGGAACATTTACTTGTACCATAATAGCACCTAGAGGTCCCCCAAGATCAGCACCTGATTGGGCTAGGTATTTGGTACCAAGAGGTAAGGCAACTTGAGCAAAATCACATAGGTGGTCAATGGCAGAAACAAGACTAGAATGAGTCTTGTTTGAGTTGTAGTACAGCATCCTCTCTCCCAGGATGCACCATTACTTATTGCCATTTGAGAGACCCATCTTCATTTAAACCATGTCTGAATCTCCTGCTTACATCCATCATGAAAGCAGAAGTATTCCCAGCCAGCACTGAACAAGCATACTGATTTCCTGCAGAATTGCATTAGCCCAGGCTACCAAGTTAATGAAGGCAGTGCAGTAGAGCAAGTCTTCGCACATCAGGGTTCTGCTTTTTTGGTTCCATGTGGTATGTATTGTTTTATAATACTAAATTTATGACTTATTTGCATATTGAAGAGTTATTTATAAATAACCTCTGTTGAAACAGATTAACTGACCTGAATATTCTTCTGTCATCATATTCCTCAAAAATCTCCACTCTCTCTTTTCATCTAAGCACATACTAAGAAACTGGAAGTATTGAATGCGATATAATTTCAAATGAAATTAAGTGACAACATTTCCATCTAGTCCAGGGATAGGCAACCTATGGCACATGTGCCGAAGGCAGCACACGAGCTGATTTTCAGTGGCACTCACACTGCCCAGGTCCTGGCCACCGGTCCGGGGGGCTCTGCATTTTAATTTAATTTTAAATGAAGCTTCTTAAACATTTCAAAAACCTTATTTACTTTACATACAACAATAGTTTAGTTATATATTATAGACGTATAGAAAGACCTTCTAAAGATATTAAAATGTATGACTGGCACGTGAAACCTTACATTAGAGTGAATAAATGACGACTCGGGACACCACTTCTGAAAGATTGCCAACCCCTGATCTAGTCTATGGATGTTGAGTTTTGTTTAGTTGAGGTAGCTGTTTCCCAGTGTGGGAAATCAGATTACCACTGAAAATTCATTTAATGTAATTTTGCATTTAAAAACTGATCCGTGCTTTTATCTGAAAGGACAGACAGACCCTTCCCTTTTTAATGGAGGCCAAATGCAATTGAGAACGTTGTATTTCTAAGCTAGATATTCTGCACACTGCTATTTATAGCCAACAAATGTCTGATACAGGCATCAAAGATTCTCTATTTTCTGTGGTATAAATGGTCAAAGTTTTCAAAAATGTCTAGTGATTTTGGGTACCTCTGTTTTTTGGTGTCCAACCAGAAAACCTGAATGAGGCCTGATTTTCAGCGAGCAGGTGCTCAGCACTTTCTGAAAGTGGGGGTTGCCTTAAGGTGTCAAGCTGAGCACCCAAAGTTTTGGGGCACCCTAAGTCACTAGTGATTTTTGAACATTTAGCCCAGGGTGTCAATCCCATAAAGGGCTGGGTATTCCTGTCAGCTACCAAGTGCCCTCTGCTCCACCTGGAGTCCAAACTGTTGGAGGATATAAAGCTAGGAAAAAGGAACAACACTTCTCCCAACACCTGCTTCATTCCTCTGCAGAGCGACAGTATGTGTGCTTAGGCCTTACATCTCAGCTACCCAGTGGAGGGGGGAAAAAGTGACATAAGCTTAGAATATGTTCTGACCCTATTTTGAGCTACATGGTTAACAGTCCTGGAACAGAGAGGGACAGGGCAACCCTCTTTCTGGGATTACAGTCCAACACCACTGGTTGGTTTGCAGGGAGCAACTGTGTCAGTTATCACACACACAAGACTAGTCGCTAGCACAGCTCCTTCAACCCAAAGATTTTATAGCGACAAAACCCACCACCACAAGCAAGTCTTCCAAGGCTAAACACTTAGGGCAGGGCTACACTTGCAGATGTAGAGCTCTGAGTTAAACCAGCCTTCATAGAGCACAGTAGGGAAAGCGCTGCAATCTGTCCACACTGACAGCTGCAAGCGCACTGGTGTGGCGACATTAGCAGCTCTTGCAACAGCCACAGAGAGGAGTGCATTGTGGTAGCTATCCCAGCATGCAAGTGGCTACAATCTGCTTTTCAAAGAGGGGTGGAGTGTGACGGAGTGTGTTGTGTGTAGGGGGGGGGGGGAGAAGAGTGGGGTTTTGGGGAGCTGAGAGAGCACACACACTCATGGTTGCTTGGTCTCGGTGCAGATAAGCATGCCGGCTGTCAGAAACTGAGCTTTCAAAGGGCATATCCACATTCCTTGGTTTCACTGAGAATTAGTCTCCAGTGTCAGGAGTGAGCGGCAATTACTTTCCCTCTAAACAGTCATCTTGCCATCTCAAGCCAGGCCCAAGGATGGCTGCTGCCACTCCATCAAGTGGTTACCTACTTGGGAGCAAAGCTCGGCCATCGCCAGACCAACTGGCTTCACCTGGAACACCC
>NW_027055109.1:0-8908 GCF_011386835.1 Chrysemys picta bellii | reverse complement strand
CTCCTCCGGGTAACAGCAGGGGTGGAGGGGCTCTGGGGGCTCCTCGCCTTGGTAGTTGACGCGGGGCAGGTCTGACTGCTCCTCCCAATGATGGGAGCGGACGGGCTCCAGCGGCTCCTCCTCGTAGTGGGCTCGGGGTAGCTCAAGCTTGTTAGGGCAACAGCCTCGGGCCTCAGAGGTCTCCCGGCCGCACGTCTGCTCCCTGCGGTGGCTGGGCCTCACTGAGCTCTGGCGGCCAGCTTTTACACTTCCTGTACTGCCCCTTGACTTCCGGGGGGCGGGAACAGGCGTCGGTGACTCTGCCCACTTGGGTGTCTGTAAGGGCTCTCCCTCTGCTGGGCAGGAGGGGAGCCACCCCGAGCCACTACATGCAGGATAGTAACATAAGGGTCCTAAAGTCAATCCAACCCTAACCCTGTCCCTTGACCCATTAAGCCCCACCCCTTGACCTGTCAAACCCCGCCCACCTGTCAAAGGAAGTCCCGCCCCAGAGGGTATTACTTCCGGGGTCAAAGCAGACACATGACTATAAGCAAGGTGCCTTCTGTGACCCCTGTAAGAACTCCTCCCACTTCCTTCTACCAATCACCATGGGTTTTGCCCTGATAGGACCTCCTAGAGAGGAGATTTGACCAGTCAGGGTGAGTCCTAGGGCGGGGTGACCTGTTCGGAAGTGGGTCGTGTTACCCCTCTAAGAACTCCTCCCAACACCCTCTGCCAGTCAGAGTGCAGCACCATTACCCCAGAAGTCCCAGCTACGGGCAGAAGAGGCCGTCTCTTACCAAGGACACGTGTTTTAGAAATTGTGGAAAGGCTGCTGAGAGGGAAGGTGGACTCCTTTACCACCCCCGTGAGAACTTCGGACTTTGTTTTAGACCTGAGCACCTTTGGACGTGTGTGGAGAAAGCGCTACATCAGTGACAGTTCCAAGGAGGACCTTTTGACTCAACCGTTGATGGATACGTTGGAATCCATCCCCAAAACCCTTGTGAGGCACCCCGATGAGTGTGACGGCCTCTCATTGTTCAACCCCCTAGAGGTGGAAGGTGATCATGGCTTGGAGGAGTCACCGGCGGGCAAGGTGAACGGAAAAGACGTTGCTCAGGTAAATGAATGATTAAGAAGCGAAGGTCGAGGCAGGGCCGGCTCTAACTTTTTTGCCGCCCCAGGCAAAAAAGAAGAGCGCCGCCCCGCCGTACCCCGCCCCGTGAGTGACGCACAGCTGAACCCGCCCCGACCAGCGCCGCCGAAATCCCCACACCCCCAGCACCACGCTGCCCGAAGCCCCACCCCCTCCAAGTGCCGCGCCCCCCGTCCGAGCGACGTGCCGTTCCAAGCCCCTGCCCCCCCTCTGACCGACGCGCCAAGCCCCCGCCCCTCCGAACGTCATGCTGCCCAAAGCCCCACCCCCGGAGAGCCGCGCAAGCCTCCGCTCCCCCAGCGCTGTGCCGCCCGAAGCCCCGCCCCTTCCGAGTGCCGTGCCAAGTCCCCACCCCCCCTCCGAGCGCTGTGCTGCCCGTAGCCCCACCCCCCGTGCGCCGCGCAAGCTCCCGCGCCCTCGGCACCGTGCCACCTGAAGCCCCGCCCCCTCCAAGCGCCGCGCCGCCTGAAGCCCCCGCACCTCTACCAGCGACACGCCATGCCAAGACCCTGCTCCCCCTCCGAGCGCCGTGCCAAGCCCCCCGAGAGCCCCGCCGCCAAACCAAAATAAATAAATAAATAAAAATCCTAGTGCCGCCTCGCTGTAAGGTGCCGCCCAAAGCACGTGCTTGGTCGCCTGGTGCATGGAGCCGGCCCTGGGTCGAGGATGGAGTGTAATGGGGCTAGGAACCAGGGATTGCGTAAATTAACAAATTAAAGCCTTATGGGAGGTACCGTCACAGCATCCTCGAGCTGTTGAGAGATTTTCAGAAAAGCAACAGTGTAAGCACCCCACTGCTGCTTGTTAATTTACGCAATCCCTGGTTCCTTGCCCCATTATACCCCATCCTCGACCGTCGCTTCTTAATCATTCATTTACCTGAGCGACGTCTTTTCTGTTCAGCTTGTTAGCTGGTGACTCCCCTAAGCTATGATCGCCTTCCACCTCTAGGGGGTTGAACAATGAGAGGCCGTCACACTCATCGGGGTGCCTCACAAGGGTTTCGGGGTCGGATTCCAACGTATCCATCAACGGTTGAGTCAAAGGGTCCTCCTCGGGACTGTCACCGATGTAGCGCTTTCTCCACACAAGTCCAAAGGTGCTCGGGGCTAAAACAAAGTCTGAAGTTCTCACAGTGGTGGGAAAGGAGTCCACGTTTCCTCTCAGCAGCCTTTCCACAATTTCTAAAACACGTGTCCTTGGTAAGAGATGGCCTCCTCTGCCCGGAGCTGGGACATATGGGATAATGGTGCTGCACTCTGACTGGCAGAGGGTGTTGGGAGGAGTTCTTAGAGGGGTCACACGACCCACATCCGGACAGGTCACCCCGTCCTAGGACTCACCCTGACTGGTCAAATCTCCTCTCAGGGTGGTCCTATCGGGGTAAAACCAATACCGAGGAGGAGTTCTTAGGGGGAGGGTCACATGACACACCTTGCTGCCGGTCATGTGGACGTCTTGACCCCGAAACTAACACCCCCTGGGGCGGGACTTCCTGTGACAGGTGGGTGAGGTTTAAGGGGTCAAGGGGCAGGGTAAAGGGGTCAAGAGGCAGGGTTAGGGTTTTATTGACGGTAGGGCCCTTATACTACTCAGGTTTACAGTATTATACAGTTTTGGTCTTCTTCATTTTGCTCAGGTGATGTTTGTGTGCTCAAGGAATATCTGCCTTTGTGAGTGTTAATATTCTCCCTAGAGGTCTGAACAACAGTTTTTGTGGGTTGTTCATTCATGCAAAGAGATCTTGAACTAGATTCCATGGGTTCAATAGCTGTTTCTGCTTCGCACTGTTGAGTATCATCTACCTGCAACACAACAAAAAATAGTCTTGTTAAGTACCAGCAGGAAGTGAGAGACGCATTCCAAGCAACCAAATACCATGAATTAGCAGACACCCGCTAAATGCAAGAATCTTCAGTGTTTATATTGATCACTTTGAAAATACAACAGTGCTGTGCAGAATGCTTTACAGCAACTACCTACTCCTCACCACGTTCAAGTTTTACAAATCGCAAGTCACATAATATAACAAGGTATAGGCAAAGCTAAGGAGTAGTACACACTAATTCCTTGTCTAGTCTATTCTTGCTCAATCACTAATCTGCAGAACTGTATTTTGAGATATGTAATTTAAGTTTAATTACTGATATTTCATAATGAATTTGTAAATGTACTATAGTTTATTCTGTAAATATAATAGACCTTGAAAAAGTTGTTTTCTCCTGAAGCATTTACACTGGCCTGCAGAGGATATCTTGTCCAGATGTTCTGCTGTTCAACACCAGCTTTGTAAAACTGTTGAAAAATTTCACAATATTTATACCTTTGGGGTTATCTCAAATTCCAGTCCCCACTGCTATTACAATCATCCTTGTCTCCCCTGCACTTCCCACCAAATGCTGACATGATTTTAGCATTAATTAGTTAAAACTTAAGTAGTTATAAATGTGTGCTTCACGACAATTGAAATCCCAAATGCCACAGCTTCTGATAGTGTAGGTAATTGGTCTCAATTCTCATCCCACTTACACTGATGTGGGTCCTGTGTGAGAGATGAGCATCAGGGCTTATCCTTCTAGCGCCGATACTTATCAAAATAAAAGCTGTTAAAATGTTGATGTCAAGTGGAAAAAGGGAAGACAGTCCTTACAGTTCCGTAATTGTAATAGTAGCTTGAGAAATCTACGGCTAAGTCTAAAAATAAATGATTTTTACCACTGAAAGCAGACACTGTGGAAGCATTCCTTTTTAGACCTAAGAGTTGTGGAGATAGAACAATTAGAGAGGTGGCACACTATCACTCTAACAGTGTTTTTCTAGCAATGGGCAAAATCTCCGATTGTGGACATGCAGTTACCAGGGTCTGGTTGAGGCTATCACAATACAAGCATTAAGACAAAGTTCAGTACCAGAACTTCTAAAGAATGAGATCAATTTTCATTCCAGTGTCCTCAATAATTAAAAGCAAAGGAAAAAAATCAGATCAAGTTTGCATAAGGACTGAGAAACGACTTCAGGGTCTGGCCCTAAAAAACGAAAACTCTGGGAACAGAATATCTCTTTAAACAATTTGTTGAAGCATGATTGTTTTTGTAGAGATTGTTACTTAAAGAATGATTTTGTGTGTTGTTCACAGCAATGCAACAGCAAAAACAAAATTGCTACCAACATATATTACTGGGAAAGCTAGTAGGATCATTTATTATTAAGTTTACCTGTCTCATAGAATCATAGAATCATAGAATATCAGAGTTGGAAGGGACCTCAAGAGGTCATCTAGTCCAACCCCCTGCTCAAAGCAGGACCAATTCCCAGCTAAATCATCCCAGCCAGGGCTTTGTCAAGCCGGGCCTTAAAAACCTCCAAGGAAGGAGACTCCACCACCTCCCTAGGTAACGCATTCCAGTGTTTCACCACCCTCCTAGTGAAATAGTTTTTCCTGATATCCAACCTGGACCTCCCCCACTGCAACTTGAGACCATTGCTCCTTGTTCTGTCATCTGCCACCACTGAGAACAGCCGAGCTCCATCCTCTTTGGAACCCCCCTTCAGGTAGTTGAAGGCTGCTATCAAATCCCCCCTCATTCTTCTCTTCTGGAGACTAAACAATCCCAGTTCTCTCAGCCTCTCCTCATAAGTCATATGCTCCAGACCCCTAATCATTTTTGTTGCCCTCCGCTGGACTCTTTCCAATTTTTCCACATCCTTCTTGTAGTGTGGGGCCCAAAACTGGACACAGTATTCCAGATGAGGCCTCACCAATGTCGAATAAAGGGGAACGATCACGTTCCTCGATCTGCTGGCAATGCCACTACTTATACAGCCCAAAATGCCGTTAGCCTTCTTGGCAAGAAGAGCACACTGTTGACTCATATCCAGCTTCTCGTCCACTGTGACCCCTAGGTCCTTTTCAGCAGAACTGCTACCTAGCCATTCGGTCCCTAGTCTGTAGCAGTGCATGGGATTCTTCCGTCCTAAGTGCAGGACTCTGCACTTGTCCTTGTTGAACCTCATCAGGTTTTTTTCTGCCCAATCCTCTAATTTGTCTAGGTCCCTCTGTATCCGATCCCTACCCTCTAGTGTATCTACCACGCCTCCTAGTTTAGTGTCATCTGCAAACTTGCTGAGAGTGCAGTCCACACCATCCCCCAGATCATTAATAAAGATATTAAACAAAACCGGCCCCAGGACCGACCCTTGGGGCACTCCACTTGAAACCGGCTGCCAACTAGACATGGAGCCATTGATCACTACCCGTTGAGCCCGACGATCTAGCCAGCTTTCTATCCACCTTACAGTCCATTCATCCAGCCCATACTTCTTTAACTTGGTGGCAAGAATACTGTGGGAGACAGTATCAAAAGCTTTGCTAAAGTCAAGAAATAACACATCCACTGCTTTCCCCTCATCCACAGAGCCAGTTATCTCATCATAGAAGGCAATTAGGTTAGTCAGGCACGACTTCCCCTTCGTGAATCCATGCTGACTGTTCCTGATCACTTTCCTTTCCTCTAAATGTTTCATAATTGATTCCTTGAGGACCTGCTCCATAATTTTTCCAGGGACTGAGGTGAGGCTGACTGGCCTGTAGTTCCCCGGATCCTCCTTCTTCCCTTTTTTAAAGATGGGCACTACATTAGCCTTTTTCCAGTCATCTGGGACCTCCCCCGATCGCCATGAGTTTTCAAAAATAATGGCTAATGGCTCTGCAATCTCACCCGCCAACTCCTTTAGCACCCTCGGATGCAGCGCATCCGGCCCCATGGACTTGTGCTCGTCCAGTTTTTCTAAATAGTCCCGAACCACTTCTTTCTCCACAGAGGGCTGGTCACCTTCTCCCCATGCTGTACTGCCCAGTGCAGCAATCTGGGAGCTGACCTTGTGCGTGAAGACAGAGGCAAAAAAATCATTGAGTACATTAGCTTTTTCCACATCCTCGGTCACTAGGTTGCCTCCCTCATTCAGTAAGGGGCCCACACTTTCCTTGATTTTCTTCTTGTTGCTAACATACCTGAAGAAACCCTTCTTGTTACTCTTAACATCTCTTGCTAACTGCAACTCCAAGTGTGATTTGGCCTTCCTGATTTCACTCCTGCACGCCTGAGCAATATTTTTATACTCCTCCCTGGTCATTTGTCCAATCTTCCACTTCTTATAAGCCTCTTTTTTGCGTTTAAGATCAGCAAGGATTTCACTGTTTAGCCAGGCTGGTCGCCTGCCATATTTACTATTCTTTCTACACATCGGGATGGTTTGTTCCTGCAACCTCAATAAGGATTCTTTAAAATACAGCCAGCTCTCCTGGACCCCTTTGCCCTTCATGTTATTCTCCCAGGGGATCCTGCCCATCTGTTCCCTGAGGGAGTCAAAGTCTGCTTTTCTGAAGTCCAGGGTCCATATTCTGCTGCTCTCCTTTCTTCCTTGTGTCAGGATCCTGAACTCGACCATCTCATGGTCACTGCCTCCCAGGTTCCCATCCACTTTTGCTTCCCCTACTAGTTCTTCCCTGTTTGTGAGCAGCAGGTCAAGAAAAGCTTTGCCCCTAGTTGGTTCCTCCAGCACTTGCACCAGGAAATTGTCCCCTACGCTTTCCAAAAATTTCCTGGATTGCCTGTGCACCGCTGTATTGCTCTCCCAGCAGATATCAGGGTGATTAAAGTCTCCCATGAGAACCAGGGCCTGCGATCTAGCAACTTCTGCTAGTTGCCAGAAGAAAGCCTCGTCCACCTCATCCCCCTGGTCGGGTGGTCTATAGCAGACTCCAACCACGACATCACCCTTGTTGCTCCCACTTCTCAACTTTATCCAGAGACACTCAGGTTTTTCTGCAGTATCATACCGGAGCTCTGAGCAGTCATACTCCTCTCTTACATACAATGCAACTCCCCCACCTTTTCTGCCCTGCCTGTCCTTCCTGAACAGTTTATATCCATCCATGACAGTACTCCAGTCATGTGAGTTATCCCACCAAGTCTCTGTTATTCCAATCACATCATAGTTCCCTGACTGTGCCAGGACTTCCAGTTCTCCCTGCTTGTTTCCCAGGCTTCTTGCATTTGTGTATAGGCACTTAAGATAACTCAATGATCGTCCCTCTTTCCCAGCATGAGACAGGAGTCCTCCCCTCTTGGGCTCTCCTGCTTGTGCTTCCTCCCAGGATCCCATTTCCCCACTTACCTCAGGGCTTTGGTCTCCTTCCCCCGGTGAACCTAGTTTAAAGCCCTCCTCACTAGGTTAGCCAGCCTGCTGGCGAAGATGCTCTTCCCTCTCTTCGTTAGGTGGAGCCCGTCTCTGCCTAGCACTCCTTCTTCTTGGAACACCATGCCATGGTCGAAGAATCCAAAGCCTTCTCTCCGACACCACCTGCGTAGCCATTCGTTGACTTCCACGATTCGACGGTCTCTACCCCGGCCTTTTCCTTGCACAGGGAGGATGGACGAGAACACCACTTGCGCCTCAAACTCCTTTATCCTTCTTCCCAGAGCCACGTAGTCTGCAGTGATCCGCTCAAGGTCATTCTTGGCAGTATCATTGGTGCCCACGTGGAGAAGCAGGAAGGGGTAGCGATCCGAGGGCTTGATGAGTCTCGGCAGTCTCTCCGTCACATCGTGTATCCTAGCTCCTGGCAAGCAGCAGACCTCTCGGTTTTCCCGGTCAGGGCGGCAGATAGATGACTCAGTCCCCCTGAGGAGGGAGTCCCCGACCACCACCACCCGCCTCCTCCTCTTGGGAGTGGTGGTCGTGGAACCCGCATCCCTAGGACAGTGCATCTTTTGCCTTCCAATCGGTGGAGTCTCCTTCTGCTCCCTTCCCTCAGATGGGCCATCTAGTCCACTCTCCGCATTAGCACCTGTAGAGAGAACATGGAAACGATTGCTCACCTGTATCTCCATTGCTGGTGCATGGACGCTCCTCTTTCTTCTTCTGGAGGTCACATGCTGCCAAACCTCCTCACAATCCTTCTGTCCCTGCTGCGCCTGCTCTGAATCTTCAGAACATTGTGGCCGTAGAAGCATCTCCTGACATCTGTCCAGGAAATCTTCATTTTCCCTTATGCAACGCAGAGTCGATACTTGTTTCTCCAGCCCTCGAACCTTCTCCTCCAATATGGAGACCAGCTTGCACTTTGTACAGACAAAGTCACTTCTGTCCTGCGGAAGAAAGACAAACATGGCACAACCTGTGCAGGTTACAACAGCTGATCGCTCACCTTCCATATCACCGTCCTCTTAGGAGCTTCCTCAACTGTTGCAGGAACTACTCGGAGAAACCTGCAGATGAAAGCCTCAGTGCGCTCTCCCCACGCGAACTCCCAGGCAAACTCCTGCTGTTAGCCTCTGCTGTTCGCCACTCAGCTGGTTCACTGCTGACTGCCCTTATATACCAGTCAGGCCCACTCAAGGCCCACCAACACAGCCCCCCTAATGCAGCACTTAGCGTACCTCCTCTTGGACAGCTCCCAGGCAAACTCCTGCTGTTAGCCTCTGCTGTTCGCCGCTCCTCCCATTACAAGACCCTGTTTTCTGCTGCTTATAACTTTACAAACTTTAATTGCTTGGGCTGAAATTTTCCATGCTGTATGTCTGCCTCATGCTCTTTTTCTTCGGGGGTGGGGGACAGAGGCAGAATTTCAGCCCAAATGGTTAAGCTATTCCCAAGAGCAAGGCTAGGGAAACCTACATTTTTCTCATATTAAAATATTCTGGCAACTTTTCTTTGAAAAGCTCCATGTGTTGGAGCAGGAACTTATCATTTGGCAGGGAGTGG
>NW_027055108.1:0-8908 GCF_011386835.1 Chrysemys picta bellii | reverse complement strand
CTGGGCACCAACATTCAGTTATGTTTCAATTAGGACAAGTTATTGTTGGCTGCAGTGAAGAGCTACAGCACAAACATCTTCTGACTTATTTTTTTGTTCATAATTATTCCCTCCAGAAAACTGAGAGAATGCTCCCATTTGACACCTTAAGAACCACAGATAAAAGATAGCGAAAGCAAGAAAATGGGCTTAGAAGGCATTACATTTTCTTAGCTAGCCGAAAGTGCTGCCACTTGCCAAGAATAAGATCAAAACGCAAAGCAGTTATTTGGATGGCCTCATGGATTGGAGAGTGCAGAAATACTGATTAAAATAGGAGCAGGACTAGGTCCATAAATTTAATTTTGAAATCTCATTAAGTGAGGTTAGACTTCTACAGCGATAAGTGGGAGCAGTCTCCTTCTTTACAATGGCTAGTTAGCAGAATTACCTGTTCTCTTAAACCTCAGTCTGCAAAATGCATTTTCCCAACCAGATAGACAAATGTAGGGAAAAGTCAAATTAGGGCTCGGCGGGTAACATTTCATCACGTTTTAGCTTGATGGAGTCCATATACAAGCTAAAGGATAATAGTTTGAGGTATATTTGTTTGCTTGGGATTTTAAAACACAGGAGCACATTGTAGTATTTAATTTGCTGACCATATAGTTTTGTTTGGGACATATTTATTCCTCATTTTAAATCACTTTAAAACCATATAATTTTATGAGTTAGTATATTTGTATAAAGAAGTTCCATCTCAGTTTGGAAAGAGAATTGCGTGTATTAGCTGAAAGTTAATTTAACTATATCACACAGTGGGAACTTATTATTTCTTGGGGACGCTTCAAATCACCATTTATAATGAAGTTTACAGATCTCCCACACTGAAGTAATAGTTTGTAACGGGATTTAAATGGGTAGAAATGTGTCACTCACTTTTCATCTCTTCAGCATTCTTCCGGGTCTCTGTTAGAAGGTGTTGGGCTATTTTAAGTGCTTCTTCCAGCTGATGGATTTTTTGTGTTTTTTCATCAGACTGGCAGCAAAGAAGGTTTTTTTCCTTCTTCATTTCCTACAACAAAACATTAGTTACAAAACAGTCGATTAAGTCAATAAACTGAGAGTAGTGTGATGTGGCATACTACCCCTCTGAGTCCCATGAAGACTCTGGAAAGTTGGGCCTTGGTTTCTAAGCACTTACAGTGGTTAGGAACACAAACTGCACTCTTGGCAATCCTCAGAGGGCAGACAATCCTTTTGGGACATCTCCCAGCTGGCACAGATCACAGCAGTACTTAGCTGGCTCAGGATATGGAACCAGGGAGCTGCAACCAGTTCTCTGTTGCCTGCCCATAGCAGATCTTGACACAGGATAGAATCTAGCCCACAAAAACGGAGTCAGTGAAGTTAAGTGACTTGCCCAAAGCCACAGAGGGGAGTCAATTTCACTGCCAGTATCAGAACACAGGAGACGTTTCCAGTTCCAGCTCCTGTTCTCAGACCACCCATCTCTGTGTGGATGATTCAAATATATGAAGTTGCTCTTGTTAGCAAGATAGCATTAGATGCAAAGTATTATTACTCAATAATACCTGGGGGTTCGGGAAAGAAAATTTTCTAAGCATCTTTTTTCCCAATAAGTTAAGAAAAGTTAGAATACCCCGTACAACTATGTCCTACCTGGGAACTTAAAATAAAAGTGATTTCTAAGAAACTAACTCCTTCTACCCAAACTCCTGCATTGCTGGGTAACAGATGGCATGGCTCTGGTGGGACTCTCTTGGAAGCAAGCCATCATTTATTCATCTACTTACTACTAGCAGATGGGCACCAGTGCACAGAAGCCAAATTCAAGAAAAGGGAGGGTCTGGATGGAAAACAACCTAAATCCTTGCTGGCACAGCAGGTCTGTATTTTCAGCTATTTAAACAAGTCACCCAAAGAACATGAATAAAACCGTTGCTGCTTCTAGTTATTTTCCTTTTGTTTCACAACCTCCTAGTCCAAAATATCCAACTGTTATATCGAGAAACACACACACACACACACACACACACACACACTCTATCATCAATCATTCTAAAATACACAGTTGTCAAGAGACAAAATTTTTAGACAATGCTGATGTCTGACAAATGTCTCAAAGCTGCAGGAATTCTGAGCTTCCTGTGTTCAAAATACCAATGAAATTCAAGGGGTTTAAATGGCTGAAAGGCCCGCCCCTCTTGCTGTGACTCAGCACAAGTGGCTCTGATTAAGAAGCATTCAACAAAAATCTGGAACCAACAACCTAACATAGCTGCAAAAAAATCCCATGCTCTGATGCTGGACTTTCACAAAACCATTTACAAGACATGCATTCTGCCACCTTCATGTACATCCCATCCCATCATTTGCAATTATAATTTGGCCTCAGTCACATAGGCCATCATTAACTCTTGCTTGAATAATCGAAATCCAATGTATTTAGACTCGAATGCATCTGCCCTGAAAAATCTGCAACAGTTACAGAACACAGCAGCACACCTCCTCAGTAATACAGGTTCACTTGAGTACATCAGTCCTATGTTTCACTCACTCCGCTGATTCCCCAACAGAACACTCAATCAAATCTGTCTTTATTTTTGAAGTTATAAAGAACATGGGCCCAAAATTCCATCTTACTCTCTCAGACTTCAGTAGCTGTGTTCCTCAGGAACAACTGTCTACACATCAGAAGTAAAACTAGCATATGCAGGAGACAGGGCTTTTTCAGGAGCTGGCCCAATACTATGAAATTCACTCCTGCAAAAACTTAGAATGACAACTAACATCACCATTTTTCATATTTACACTCCCCTCACCCCACCCCACCCCACACACACACCCTTTACCTTCTGGGACAATGGCTTTCAACCTCTTTTCCATTTGCGGACCCTAGAAAATTTCAAATGGAGGCGCAGACCTCTTTGGAAATCTTAGACATAGTCTGTGGATCCCCACAGACCACGGGTTGAAAACCACTGTTCCGTTGTAAGGACAACCTTTCGAGGACCTCTTAGACAGTCTGCAAACTCCCAGGGGTCTGTGGACCAGCGGTTGAAAACCACTGCTCTGGGGGATATGGGAGAAATAGAAACCTCAAATAACAGATGCTAGTCACCTTAATTATTCTTAACTCTGGAAAGCATTCAGATACACCAGCAATTGGCACAATATAAGAACTTAAAAAAAAAAATCTCGGCTGTTGCTTCTATGACTATTCTGACTTCTCTTCCCTTTCATTTTCCTTCTAATTCCAAATTAAAAGGAAAATCTTTTAATCTACAATCAAGGTTTTTTTTTAAATCAAAATTTACAGCCAAATCCTTTTCGTGTAAATTGGAATAACTTTATTGATTTCAATGGAGCTATGCTGATATATTCCAGGTCAGGATCTGGCTTCATAGTTAGAATTTTGATGATAATGCTAGTGCTTGAAAAAGTAAAAATGTACAAATCATTTTGGGGATTTTCTCTTGCTTTAAATTGATTGTGTGACCAAAAAAGTACCCATTCCTCCACGAAATCTTGGAATTAGGCCAAACACACTTATACTTAGGAAGCAGCTAATGATTCTAGAATTTCCAAATGAACTCAACCCGATATTTAATATATTTTATTTTTAGGACTAAACAAAGAGTCTTTTGAACCATACGACATAATTAGATTAGACAAATAATTCCATATGAACTGTAACCCTATCTGTAGTATAGCTAGTGCAAAATAATTTTTTGAAACCCTGACCATACAACCAATTTTGTGCCTGGGGTCAGTCCACATGGAATCAATTGCAAAAACTGCAAGATCAGGGCCTTATTTTGTATCACTTCTATAGGTCTTGTGACAGGGTCGGGCCAGAGGGCTACAGGAGAGTGATCCTATTGGGATCCAGGAAGTGCTAAAAGATCCCCCCAGCCTTAGCGGGGGATCCACAAGACCTGGAAACCAAGTGATTTTGGGGGACAACTAATGAAATAACAGGGACAGGAGTGCGGTCAAAGGGTCCGAAGGGAACCTGAATGGGACACTGAGAAGAGAACCCCAGACAGCGCCCACTGCTCCTCGAAGGCGTCAAGGGAGTCAGTGGACGCCGCCCAGAGGAACTCTGCCCAGATGCATGAATGGACGGAGGATCAGAAAGAGGCCCCACAGTCACAGGAGACTCCATCCGCCAACCTCCTCTCCCTGGTTTTATACATGACCATTTTAGCCAGGACCAAGAGGAGGTTGACCAGGAGGTCCCATGACTTTGTGGGGCCACGGATAGAGAGTGCATAAATAAGGAGGTGAGGGGAAAAGTGCAGCCAGAAACGCAACAGGATATCTGTGAGGACCCGGAATAGGGGCTGCAACCTGGCGTACTCCAGGTAAACGTGCGCCAGGGTCTCCCTCACGCCGCAGAAGAGGCAGGTGTCCCGGGACGGGGGTGAACTGCGCCAAGTACATGCCCGTGCTCACGGCCCCATGAAGGAGCTGCCAACTGACATCCCCGGCAGGCCTTGGGAACAGGGTGGAGTATAGGCTGGCCCACCGGGGCTCCTCACCCTCTAGAAGTGGCAGGAGGTCCCGCCACTTTGTGTCGGGGTGTGACGCGAGAGTGAGGAAGTGCAGGGTGTGGAGCACGAGCGTGTATAGATGTTTCCTTGGCGCAGTCTGGAAACGAACCAGCTTCAAGTCGTATAGCCGGCTTACGGTGAAAGGGCGGGGAGGCTGGTTGGGTCCACAGGGCAGGGTCCCGCTACAGGAGAGTGAGAGAAGGCAGATATATTAGCCCCAGATTAAGCAGGTCCCTTTTCCCTGGGTAAGATAACGGGGCAGTTTCAGAAAAATCAGGAATTTTCTGAAACCAATTAAGGCAGGCAGGCTAATTAGGACACCTGGAGCCAATTAAGAAGCTGCTAGAATCAATTAAGATAGGCAGGCTAATCAGGGCACCTGGTTTAAAAAGGACCTCACTTCAGTCAGTGAAGGGTGCGCAAGGAGCTGAGAGTGAGAGGGCGTGCTGCTGGAAGACCGAGGAGTACAAACGCTATCTGGCATCAGGAGGAAAGTCCTGTAGTGAGGATAAAGAAGGTGTTGGGAGGAGGCTATGGGGAAGTAGCGCAGGGAGTTGTAGCTGTCACACAGGTGTTACATGAAACTCTGTAGACAGCTGCGATTCACAGGGCCCTGGGCTGAAACCCAGAGTAGAGGGCAGGCCCAGGTTCCCCCCTCTCCCTTCCCCCTATTGGATATAAGAGGAGTCAGGGTGACCAGACAGCAAGTGTCAAAAATCGGGACAGGGGGTGGGGGGTAATAGGAGCCTATATAAGAAAAAGACCCAAAAATCGGGACTGTCCCTATAAAATCGGGACATCTGGTCACCCTAAGAGGAGTTGACTTGGACTGTGAGTCCCACCAGAGGGGAAGGTCCCTGGCCTGTCCCCATGACCCAAGGTGGGTCAGGAGAGACTACGGGGATTGTTCTCCTTCCTTTTCCCCATGCTGGCCAGTGATGAGGTTAGCTGAATGAATGGCAGGTTTGAGCCACAAAAGTGTCCAAACTGAGGGCTGCCGTGAATCTCTGAGGTGAGCAAATCCGCCAATAAGTGCAGGGCTCACCAAGGCAGAGGAGGAACATTGTCACAGTCTTAAGATGGTCCAAAAAAGGACAGCCAGATTAAGACAGTATCGAAACACAACTTCTGATGGAAATACACTATTCTCCAACACACAGCTTGCAGAGTTCCCCTGTGAGTCAGTAAGGCCTAAATGGCACCAGTTCTTACTGATTTCCAGTTTAAATTGTTAATTATTCCAGTTGCCCCTCTGATTTCTTTACCTCAAAGTTTCTCCTCAACTCATTTTGCTTTGACTGGCTTGCCAGTAAAGCCTCTTCTGCTCTGCACAGCCTCTCTGTAAGCTCATTGGAGTTGTTTTCAAAATGATGTTTCACTGCTATTGCCTATGAGGAAAACACATCACATTTTATTTGTAGTCATATTTAATCTATTTAAAAAAATTAAAAATTCCTGATGTCCCTTGAAATGATGAGCTCCAAAGATACGTTATAAAACAAAGCAAAAAGAATAAGCTATGTTCTGCTTCCTCTTACAGAAAGAGAACTTTGGAGTAACTGTTGACTTCTGCGTTGTATAACTAAGAGCAGAATTTGGCCCTAATCCTTGAAACTCGGCATGATGGCTTTAAAAAAGTACAATTAAAAATAGGCCAGATATCTGAAAAATCCATCCTCCTTTCACTGTCCAGTCCCGGGTTCTAGATTCTGTATCATACCAAAACCAATACATGTTAAGGTAACACAAATCTTTAACTCAAGACTGGGCAAGGATATGAAAAATATTTTCAGGCACATTTTCAAGTATATAGTTGTAATGTATAAATATATTCATAATTTAAGCAATATTTATAGTACAGTCTGTTAATCATTGGGAATCCTAACCAGAGCTTTCTTTTAAGTTCAATCATAAGGGCAGCAGATTTAACACTTGCTCTCAATTTTTTTTAACGTAACATATTTTGTCAAAGCAAGCACCTATTAGGTTTAGAAGATGCTTCCCCATTCCCACTCAGTCCTCAACTGCTCATTTGAGAGGTAACGTTTAGGTGTTGGACTGATGATCAGCTATCACCAAATATGCCATTGAACAGCCAACAAACAGAAAGGATCAATACCAAACTAGACTCAGTTCTGTACAATCCAAATGTCGGAGAAAAACACAGTTCTCACTTTTTGTTTGGGTACAGCAAGTCAGATGCTTTATTTCTCTCACACAAATATCAAGAGATTGACAAATTACTCTACCTTTCCCACTTACTATATATTCAAGGAATAGGTTACATGTTCTTAAAAACCAGTATTTGTACACCTTAATTCCCTGTATTTATGGACCAACAAAGACATTCAGCTTGCACCTCTGTCTCCAGAACCACATTCTTTGGGGATAAGGGAAATTAGTGTAGTGCTATGCTCAATCTTAAATTTATCACCTGACTTTATATCGCTATCTAAACCAGGAAGTTAACGAGACCATAACTGTGACACCACCAAATTCTACCTGGTTTTCAACCTTTTAAATCTGTTTTATATCTGTCATAAGAGCTCTATAGTACTCCAAATTAAAAAGGAAGTAAATTTATTACCAACATCAAGAGAGAAAAAAATGAGAATGAAATAATTTAGTTCCATTCTAGAAAGGAGTACGCTTTTCTGGATAAAAACCTTTAGACGTCCAAGTTTCAGTATGAAGCGAGTGTTTCAAGAGTAAACATGGAAAGAAGAGTATGTGTAGTGGTTAATATTTTCTCCTCTGTAGAAAATGTTTGATTAATGTGCTCACACAGCTAGGATGACACATAGCTATGCCGGACAGCTATCGTGGACAAATTTAGAACCTCTGTATTAAGTCAGTGTAGACCATGTGTATCAAAAATAAAAAAGCAGTTTTCTATTAGAGAGTGTGGGTAGAAAAGAAGCAGTGCTCAAATCCGAACAAGTCTAAAGGGAAGGGTTCCAGGGCATTACCCCCAAACTGCCTTTGGGCCCATCTGCTACCTCAGTTTACCTTCAATCTTGCATCAAACCAGCTATCACATGTGGCGATTTTACAGTAGTGCTCTCTTCCAGTTTGGTTTATTATCATAACACAACACTCAAATATACCCTTACCAGCCTCAATTATTCCTTTCCGTTTATAATGCCTCAAGTTTTTCCAGGTTTTTATCAGAACATGCCCATCCCTGCAGTCCAGCCCCTCTCTTAGCTGGGATTTCTGCATCCTGCAGGTCCATCAATGGAGGCTTATCCCTGCACAGTTTCCAGTTCCTTGTAAATCTCTTCCCCCCAAAGTCTTCTGCCTTAGAGTTCTGGAAAATTGTCACCTGTCCTCTTCACAGGCTCTCTGCCTGGGAACTAAGGAGAGAGAGTCTCTCTGAACTTTTGGCGCGTGGTGAGGGGGTCTCTCTCTTGAATGACTACAGGCTGCCATGCATCTAAACCAGCAGGCCTGGTTTAGACGCATGCTTCTGTCACATGACCCTTGTATTCATTCCCATCATAAAGGGAGATGGGCTAAACCTGAGAAAAAGTGCAGCTGTGCCCCAGTCTTTGAATGGACCAGCTCACCCTGTGACAGGAACATAGCGCAGCTTGCTCTCACCTGGGATGTATTTAGTTGCACTTAAATATTAGTCATGTATAGATCTTTAAACACAAAAAAGAGGACAGTTAAAATTTTACATGAAATAAAAACTCAGCATCACCACTTCCATTTGAATAGTTCAGATATTAAAAATCCTACGTTGTCAAGTTCTGCCCGTAGACCATTGTAATCGTTCTTGGCTTGCTGCAAGTCCTGGTTGAGTTTCATCTCCTTGCACTGCTGAGCCACTGTCTGTAAGGCACGGAGCTGACGTAATACTTCCTAGAAATGTAGAAGATGGGGGAGGGGGAGGGCGGAGGGAGAAACACAGTCCTGTTACAAGTTTCTAGTCAAGTTACTATAACTATTAACACTGGAAAACATGGGGGAGGGACAGTAAATAGTCTCTGTAAATAGTTACTAATTACACTAAAGCCCTCTCTTACAGAAGCAAAAAGAGTTTAAAAACCATTTTTAAGTAAAGCCTAAATTCGGTTATGGCCACTAATGGCCATGACTCAGTTTGGCCAATCAGAGTAGCCTACTGAATCTGTTACACCAACACAGGTGGATCAAAAAAATACTAGCAAATAATGGAATGAAGCTTATATATCAATTCAAAAGTAGATCTCCATAACAACATTGAGCATTACAACTAAGCAACCAGACTAATCCCCAATAATCATGATCCTTTGGGGGAAAAAATTCCCTTCTTTGCTATGATTACATGTTTAACTTACTGCTGTAAAAATGTTTTTTGTGAG
>NW_027055107.1:0-8911 GCF_011386835.1 Chrysemys picta bellii | reverse complement strand
CGTTGGGGTCTGGTTTTGTCACCCCAATTTCCTAGCTGGGAACAGAGGAGTGAATGTGCCTCCCCCAGGTCACACCCAGGGCAGGATCTGAACCCAGGACCCTCCTAGATCCCTTTGGCTCTAACCTACGTGGATTAGCAGACCGAGGGGTCTGGAGCTTCAGATACTCCCATGGTGCGAGCATGAGGTCAGTGCAGGATGATCCCTAGCATGTAAACCCTGTGTGCCCCACAGTCTCATCCTGGAGCAGGGAGATGCTCAATCCCATATCCCAGCAGGTTCACTGTGGCTCTGAATGTGACTTCTCCCCCCTTATGACAGGCCCACCAGCCTCCACTGCTGCCAGCCCCACCCGCACACACACCTGTCTCATAGTAATCATAGACTTTCACCACCGCCGGCTTCAGGCTCTGCACGGGGAAGTCCTGTTCCACCGCGAAGGAGAAGCTCAGAGTCACATTGCTCACCTGAGAAGGAAACAGACGAGGCTCAGGAAGCTCTGAGCCACTTCACCCTCTCGTTCCACATCTCCTCCCCCCATCGGTGCCCCCCATGATCCTGCAGGTCCAGCATCTGCCCCCCTTGGCTGCAGGGCCTGGCAGGGATTCAGGCCCTGAGGGAGGTGGGATAAGCCCTGCCCAACCCCAGGGTATGAGCCGCTGTCCCTGATACCCGTAGGTGGGGGGAGATCAGGGCCCTGGCTCTGTGTTGGGGAAGTGCTGAAGGGAAACACTGGGCAGGAATACATGGGTTTGTCTTTCCAAGCTGAGGCTTGGGAGATCCCCTCCCCTGGGCACTTCTATTGGGAGTACATTGGGGGTGACTCTTCCTGGCCCATTCCGGCCCCGTGCAGCCACTCACCTGCTCCATGTAGAGCAGCACGTGGTTGGTGCTCAGTTCTGTGCGGTGGATGTGGTGATGTCCTTCCAGCTGCCAGCAGCCAAGGGAGAGAAGCAGGATGTAACTGAGCCCCCCTTCGAACCACCCCAGAGCCCTAAGCAATGGGATGCTTCCACAAATTCATGGAGTCCAAACCCAGGAGGACCATTGTGATCATGTAATCTCACCTCCTGTATAACCATGGGTGTAGTTTGGGGACACTGGGGGGTGTTGTCCCCCCAAACTGCAATCCTTAGGCAGGTGTGGAATTTGCCCCCACACCACCCCACATGCGCAGCCCCATTGCCCTGACTGGAGCTGCCCCCACCCCCTGCCACAAATACAGAAGTGAAATTACGCCTATGTGTGTAACACAGGCCAGAGAACTTCCCCAAAAGAATTCCTAGAGCAGATCTTTTAGACAAAGACAAACATCCAATCTCGATTTAAAAATGGTTAGTGATGGAGAACCACCGGGAGCTTTTTCCCCTGGGGCTGTCAGGGAAGAGGTGTAGTATGTGTCCCCACCCAATTGGTGGACTGAGGTGTCAAGTGCATCTGAGGGGCTGGACCACAATCAAAGGCAGCACCAATTCCAGTATACCCAGCCTCAGTCAAACAGACCTAATAGTTCTTCCTCATTCTCTAGGTCTTAGACTGGCTAACACTGTCTGCAATGCCGGGGTCACTGCACAAGGTCTCCATAAGCCCAGGCTGGAGTCAGACATGGAAGGAGCTGCTGTCTACACTGCAGATCCTGCAGCTGGGAAATCTGCAGGTGAAAGGCTGATCTGAACTGGCCCCTGTGACAGAAGTGGGGTGGGGACTCTCAGACCCTTCAGGATTCCAGTGGAAAAGAAGAGAAACAGACGACATGGGGGGCCCTACTGCTGCAGATGAGACCAGGCTGCACCCATAATATGAGGGGTCAGGAATTGGAGCCCACTGGGGGCCAGATACCTCTCAGGTGGGGCTGAAGGCAAGGGGCTCTGGAGAGGTTATAGCCCATACACAGAACAGGCTGTTACCTTCCTCACTGATGACTTCACAGGAATGAATCCTGACAGCATCTTAACGTCAACGATGACCATGTTGGAGACGGGGCGTTTCCCTGTGTAACTGGGAGACCAAGCAGGAAATGAAACAAGGTTTAATACATCTCAGCACAGAGCTGATGCACCTCAACTCTGATTGGCACAGGTGCACACTCCCCCGATCTGTAGCATCTCCCACCCCACCTGCTTGTCCACCTGCAATCTCCTGGAGTGACCCATCCCCAGCCGTAGGGCTCAAAGGCGCTGACTCCATGGGTGCTCCGGGGCTGGAGCATCCACAGAAAAAAACTGATGGGTGCTTAGCACCCACCGGCAGCCCCCCTATCAGCGCCTCTCCCTCTCCCCAGTGCCTCCTGCCCTGAAGCGTCCAGGAGGAGCTGCGGAGAGGGGGCGGAGCAAGGTTGGGGCACGCTTGGGGGAGGGGGTGGAATGGGGTGGGAAGAGGCGGGCGGGGGCATGATGGGGGTGGGAAGAGGCAGAGCAGTGATGGGGCCTTCAGTGAAGGGGTGGAATGGGGGCAGAGCCTGGGGGGGAGCACCCCTTGGCACATTAGAAAGTTGGCACCTAAACTAGGGCTGCTCTGGAAGGCCTGGGCCTGTGAGGGGAGTTACCTGATGTTTATGGCAATGCTAAAAGTCCTGTGGACCTGGGGGCTGTCACATGTCTCAGGGACCGTGTGCACCTCCAGCGCGAATGGTGCCTCTTCTGGCTTGGGGAGCACGTTGTACCTCAGGCTGGTCTGGAAGAGAATGCACAGTTCTATGTGAGCCTGTGCGTATCTCCTCTCTGCTTATCTCCTCTGCCTCCTTCCCCCGGTCCATCTCATTTCCTCCTTTGTCTTCTCTTTCTCCTTCCTCCTCTCACTAGCTCCCCATTCCCTAACTCTGGACATGCTCTCTCCTCACACCTTTTCCTCTTTTCTCATCCTTATCTCCATCTCTTTCTCCCTTCCCTCCCCTACCCATCCCACCTCACCCTGCCACCTCCAGGATGAGCCAGGCGGCCTCAGCAGCAGCCTCTCCCCCTGCCCCTGGGCCCCTCACCTGCACATAGACACATCCTTCTCCTGTCACCCCCGTGCTGTAGTCTCCTGGCACCTCTGGCAGTGCCACACGCTGGAGCAGCAGACGGTTCGTGTGATCCACCTGGAACTGGGTCTGAAAGTTCCCTGTGGATTGCAGGGTCACTGTGGATGCTCCTCCGCTCTTGGTGTAAGTAGAGGCAGGGGCAGGGCCTGGAGCGCCACCACTGTGTCCTGCCAGACAAGAGATGGGCCCAGGCGCCCAAGGGAATGAATGAGCCATTTCTATGGGCCTGGAGCCCCTACCCCACCGGCTCCTACCACACAGCACCGCCCTGCTCAGAAAGGTTAGTTTTTCCCATTTCCACCCATTCTCTACCCATCACTCCCACAAGCCATTCACCTATTCCCTGGACCCAGATCCTCCAAGGTATTTTAGCACCTTTCTCCCACTGAAAGCAGCCAAGTGTCTAAGTACCTTTGGGAACGTAGGCCTTGGGAATTCTGACACTCCACTACAGGGAGCTGAGGGAAGAAGCCACCCACCCTCCCGTGAAGGAGCAAGCTGAAGGGACAGCTGACAGGGCAGACAGATAACAGAGGCAGATGCACCCACGTGCCTCAGCAGCAGGAAAACAGAATTACAACCCTACTGTGTTAACCAAATCCCTCCGTGAAGTAGTCTTCCAAAGGGAAACACTTCATGCACTGTCTTCAAGCGGGATGTGTTTTGGGCTGCCTTTAATCAGGTGGCACTTTCTGGTTCTACATAACTCGGGATGGTGCCCCCACCGCATCTAGGGTGACCAGATGAGGGGAAGAAAATATCGGGACACATGGGGCGGGGGGGCTGCCGGCAGAGCAAAAAAAAAAAAAAAAAGCGGAGCAGGACGCGGGACAAACACCTAAATATAGGGACAGTCCCAATTTTATCGGGACGTCTGGTCACCCTAGCTCCACAAGGTGTGTCTGGCAGTGGCTAACTGCTGCTGCTTCTCTGGGGAGTCCTCAGCTCCCGAGCTGGATTGGCTGGGCTGGATGGGGTCAGTGCTGGGGGGAGCTGAGGAAAGCGTCATGTTGCTGGATGCTCAGGGCGACAAGTCTGCCCTCTGTACACAAGAGCATCACTTGTCCAGTCTCCTGCCATTAGCCCACTAAGGCCTGTGGGGATCTGATGTAGCCATGCTCCATGCTGTGACTATCCCATGATCTAACCCCCTCAGAAACAGAGGTTCTCTAAACCCTGCAGCGAGGGCACTGTCACCCCTTCCCCCTCCCAGAAGGAGTCTGTCTCTGTTTCAATGCTAGGTTATTCGTTCTTCTGTGGCAACCTGATATATATATCTCCTGCCTCCCCCTCCTGCCCTGGGTGTCTGAGGCTGGGGATGGGAACAGCTCACCTGGGTGGAGGAAAAGCCCCCGTTGGGATTCTGCTGCTTGCTGATCCACGTTGCAATTTGAGCTGCTAATAATAGGTCTTCTTGGGATGGTGCCGGCCGTATGGGAAGGTAAGCGAGAAGCACGTAGGACGTCATCTCCACCTCGGCGGAGGGAGCACGGGGGTGATAGAACGGGAGATCAGCTTCTGGCTGCTTCCCAGGCCTCTGCCAGTGAACGGAGCCATCTGCAGGGGGAGAAGGGAGAGGGAGGAGAAAAGGAAATGTTTCTTACCGAATATCTGGTTTTTGCCAAGAGGGTTACTGACATACTGTCACTGAGGATGGAGAATGGAGTCCCAACCCTTGCTGGGCATGTCAATACAAAGCATGAAGGTATTAAATAATCCCTCTAGTGGGTTGATACAGTCCAGATGTGGAAACTCTCAGTGTCTAATTAGGTTGCTGCACCTGTGCCTGTGTCTCCCACATTTTATGAAGTCAGATCCCAGGAATGGCCAGTGCCAAGGTTTTTAAGGCTCATTGATCTAAAATGTGTGAAGAGACTAAAGAATCCCGACCTGCCGCAGTACACACTGAAGGTTATAGCAATAACAATCAAACCCTTCTCCTGCCAGGCTACATAGGGCCAGTGGACCGGGATGCAGAAGAAGAGCCCATAAACAGGTCTCACCCTCTTTCACAGCTTCCTTATCAAGCGAGTCCAGCAGTGCCCTGTGCTTCTCCTCCTTCCCTGCCAGGGTGAAGGCGTAGGCCATCAGTGCCTTTGTGTACACGTGGCTTCCTCCCTGCTCCATGGCTGTTTCCAGGCAGAATAAAGCACTACGGACCACAGAGTGCTGCGGGGAGCATAGAGGGGAAATAATCAGTGTTTGCAGTGTGACGATATGAGCTAGGCTTTGGGCACTGCCTGTGCTGGCTGTCATCTCATGGCCACAGAGCACAGATGGATTTAAATAAGATGTGCAGTGGATCTAATATAACACAGATGCTGGTGATGGGATGAGTGACTGTTTGACACCAGTCACTTGCATGGTCCCAGTGAACTCAGACTCTTGTAGTAATTTGGTCACCCCATCACTGTGGGCCACTGAGCACAGAAATGTGTCTTAAATGTGTCTAGCTGAGACAGCCTCAGCAGTTACAAAAATCACATTCCTGCCTTCCATGGGGTAGCCATGTTAGATACGAGGCCTTCACAATTTGGAGAAATTAAGGTAATCTGAGGTGTCTAGGGCTATTTATTGAATTTTAACCAAGAAAACATGTGGAAGGCAAATGAAACAGACTGCCATGGATAGCAATGGGCCAACAGCTGTCAACTAGTATATAATCCCTCCCAGTCATTCATCCAATGAAAAGCATGACTAGATGTTAGGATATAGATATTCAGGCCTGTCTGTAAAGGCCTATACTTTAAGAATTTAGGTGTATTCTTATCACTTAGCTAGTAATAGAGGTATAAAAGAAAGAATCAAAATCACTGTCTGCCTGTGTAAGGGCCTTCTCGTACTGTGACAGTCTGAAGCTCTGTTCTTAGGCTAAGGCCTTCAGCTAAGCAGCAGAGGCAGCCATAAACTGGGAAATGTACGGTCACATCCTCACATTCCAAACTAGTCACATTGAAATAAGGTGCTATTGGGCTGTTAGGAATACAATCCTGTCCTGATAATGCCTATCACCTCCAGAGAAAGGGAAGAGCCTAGAAAACGTAAAAGGAAACTTAGTTTGATAGCGTCCTGTCTGGCAAGAACTCACTTATCAATAGCTGGGATGTGAAACCCTCATCTCTTTGTTCTTCTATAGTCTCCACTTCCCTATTGTTTGTCTGTATAATCTCAGTTTGATTCTGTGATTGTTTCTGTCTGCTGTATAATTAATTTTGTTGGGTGTAAACTAATTAAGGTGGTGGGATATAATTGGTTAAATAACCATGTTATAATACATTAGGATAAGTAGATAGCTCTGTGGTTTGAGCATTGGCGTACTAAACCCACGGTTATGAGTTTGACCCTTGAGGGGGACACTTAGGAATCTAGGGCAAAATCAGTACTTGGTCCTGCTAGTGAAGGCAGGGGGCTGGACTTGATGGTCCTTTCCAGCTCTATGAGCTAGGTATATATATTATTGGTTAGTTAAATTTCAGTAAAATGATTGGTTAAGGTATAGCTAAGCAGAATTCAAGTTTTACTATATAGTCTGCAGTCAATCAGGAAGTAAGGGGAGGGATGGGAACAGGGACTGGGGGTAGGGGAATTAGAATCATGTTTCGCTGGCTGGGAATAGGAACAGGGAATGGGAACAGGGACACAGGCAAGGCTCTGTGGTGTCAGAGCTGGGAAGGGGGACACTGAAGAAGGAAATTGGAATCATGCTTGCTGGAAGTTTACCCCAATAAACATCAAATTGTTTGCACCTTTGGACTTTGGGTATTGCTGCTCTCTGTTCGTGCAAGAAGGACCAGGGAAGTGAGAGGGTGAAGGAATAAACCCCCTAACACTAGACCCCTAGTACATTTACAGAGACTATATAAAACAAACAGGAATAATGAAGAAGGGAGTAGCCACGCTGTCAGGCTGAAAAGCTTCCATCAGTCAGACCCATCTGAGCTGCAGCCAGACACACAGGAGACAGTGACCGAGCACTACAGCTCTTTTGACATGAATTTGGAATTCTTTTTTTCCATTGTGCATATTAAAAAAAACAAATAAATAAAGAGCCAATCAAAGAAGCAGAGCTCGGCCAGAACCAGTACTGCACACCCAGATGCTTCTGAGGCCTGGGGACCGTCTCATTCTGGAGCCAGAGCCAAAGCCTTTCCAGACTGTTTTTTCCCCTCCTTTCCTTAAAGGTCCCTTTATCAAGGCAGCAGGCTGCCACTATCAGGACTCGGATGGGTACAGGGAGTGGGGGAGAGGGGAGGCTGCTGACCCAGGGGAACTCATGACGGGGACTTTGTGAGTGTGGATACGTACAGTGATGGGCAGAGGAATCTCTAGCAGTGCGATGGTGATGTAAGCAGAGAGCGTGACCTCATCGTCCACCCCGCCCTGCAGGGAACCACAGAGAGAGACACATTAACCCCACGCAGCACCTAAAGCCTTTCCCTGCTGGGCCCTCTACATACTACATCCTCATGCCCTTTATCTGCCCACTCTTGCCATGCCCCATGATAGCTCTCACAAATGGGTATGTCTACACTGCAGCGGAGAACGTGAGACATGCACACACCAGCTCCGCCCAAGCTGCTACACTAACAAAGGCAGTGTGGCCATGGGTGGCAGCTCTGGCTAGCTGCCCAAATACAGTCATGCTCAAGCTTGGAGTATGTACTTGGGCAACTAGCCTGAGCTGCCATGGCCACACTGCTATTTTCGTGGCTGTCTGCCTGTGCTGGGAAGTACACTCCCAGCTGCCGTGTAGAGACACTCTGCGTTTCTGTCCCCACTTACCTCCCATGGTAGTTACCATGTATCTGCCCCTCCTTTCTCCTCCCCATAGTAGGTCCCACGTACAGTACAGTATCTGCCCATCCGTATCTCCAGGGTAATTCCCAGGCCCACATCATCCCCTGCTCCTCCCACCCTGGCCCCATGTGCTGACGTGTCTGAGCTGTTCCCATGCAGAGTTGTAGCTCTCTCCATGTCACTGAAGTCCTGTATGGGTCCCATGGGAAGCCAGCTGGGCAGATACGTCACCTTTATGGCATTGTTCAGGAGCGTCCCGGAGCTCCGGAAGCAGCCGTTTTCCTTCTGCTTGCCAGCGAGCCAGGCCAGGGCATCCTGGATGTGCTTCTCCTCAATGAAGATGTGAGAGCGGGCCTGCGCGAAGGACTTGAGGACGAAGGCCGTCAGCCTGCGACAGAGTGCGGACAGCGGTGAGAGCTCCCTCCCATGCCCTGTGCTCGCTGGAGGGGACGGGGTCCTGGGGCATCGCCAGCCTGAGGGGAAGCAGCAGGGGCCAGAGAGCTGGTGGCCATGGGGCAGAGAGCATGAATACACTGCCTCCACCTTCACCCACCTCCACAGTCTCCTTCACACTGATTTCAGGATCCAGTTCAAACTCTCTCTTCCTGTTTATAAAATCCTCCCTGGACACAACCAGTCTCTCAAACTTAGGAGCCCTCTTCATGCTAAATACAGCTCTTATAGCAGAGGGCCGGAGGGTTGCAAATGTTGAATCTATATTTAAACAGGGCTCCATGGGAGTTCCAAGGAGTTATACACCAGTTTGCCTGTACTTAGTAAACTAGTCAAAATGACAATTAAAAATAGCATAATAAAAGATTCAGAAGATCATGATCTGATGGGGTCTAAGCAGCATGGCTTCTGCAAAGGAAAATTGTGTCTCACTAATCTCTTAGAATTCCCTGAACATGTCAATAAAGAGCTGAATGAAAGAGAATTGATTGACATAATTTCTTCAGTAGTCTCTTATGACAGACCTTCTCGAAAGCCTTTTGGAAAGTCTAAATGAATTGAATAATCATGGGATGAGGGTCAAAGTGTTGTCGTGGATCAGAAATTGGTTCAGGGACAGAAAACAAAGACTAGAATTAA
>NW_027055106.1:0-8917 GCF_011386835.1 Chrysemys picta bellii | reverse complement strand
AGTGGCTCAGGGTATGGGAGGGGGCTCTGGGCTGGGGCAGGGGGTTGGGGTGTGGGAGCGGGGCTGGGCTGGGCTGGGGCTGGGAATGAGGGCTTTGCGGTGCAGGAGGGGCTCCAGGTTTGGGGGGGCTCAGGGCTGGGATAGGGGTTCGGAGTGCAGTAAGGGGTCAGGGCTCTGGGCTGGTGGTGCAGGCTCTGGGGTGCAAGAGGTCTTCGGGTTTGGGGGGGTCTCAGGGCTGGGGATTGGGGCGCAGGTTTACCTCGGGTGACTCCCGGTTTGCGGCACAGCGGGGGTGCTAAGGCAGGCTTCCTGCCTATCCTGGCACTGCAGACTGCGCTGTGCCCCAGAAGCGGCCAGCAGCAGGTCTGGCTCCTAGGTGGAAGCAGCTCTCGCCTGCAGGCACCGCCCTTCCCCCAGCTCCCATTGGCCAGGTGCTCGGGGCCAGCGCTCGGGGCAGGGGCAGCGTGCAGAGTCCCGTGGCCCCCCTGCCTAGGAGCCAGACCTGCTGCTAGCCGCATCCGTGGTGTAGCATGGTGTCAGAACAGGTAGGAACTAGCCTGCCTTAGCCGGGCAGCACCACCAACGGGACTTTCAATGGCCCAGTCGGCGGTGCTGACAAGAGCCGCCGTGACCCAGTGTCTTACAATCTGCGACCTAGGACTGGGTCACAACCTGCAGTTTGAAAACCACTGATCTAATGTACGTCTGTAGCAGATTTCTGCAGGTATTAGCCTGAGCCTTTAAGGTGTTTGATTTTGTTTTGTTACATAGCCCTAGGAGTGAGCTCTATCTTCCACTAAGCTTCTCCGTCCATCAGACATTCCCCTCTGTCATTGTTCACTTAGAAAACCCTTTGATTAACCTGGCTTTATGACAAATTTGTCTTTTAACAAATAATGCAATAAAAATCAAATACAGTTCCTGCCCTACCCATCAAAAATCTGCACCTTTGTGGGATTTAATTGAATGATATTTGATTTCCTATTTATTTCCTCCTGTTTATGGGTTTTTTTCCTAGAGCTAGATTTCTCTGTTATTGCAGCCATTCCAAAGTATTTCATTCGCATACAGAAGATGTGCTGAAAAATCCTGGAATTGGTCTTGATATACACATAGTCTCACTTTATGTTTTACATTTCCTCATATATCATCTGGATAGTTTATTAAAAATGAGAAGGCTCTAAATCACTTTTCAGCTCCCTTCAGCCTGAGGCTGCCAGCAGTTGAATTGGCCCTCAGGATAACATAGAACAGCATAAAGCCAGTCCAGCATTTGCCAGAGAGCTATATGCTCTGGTCCTGGCCCTTTCTGCCCTTGCATGTTCCCCACACATATATCTTAATTAATTGTTGGCAACTTCTGCATAATATAACAATGCTTAATATTTGATCCCTATTTAGCACTTTGGTATGTACCACTTAAGCCCCTCGGCATTAGCCAAATGCATCCCCATTAAGTGGAATTTTTGCTAATATTGGCAATAAGGTATTTTTGCTAATCTTGCTAAAAGTCAGGATATCTGGTTTCCATTCTTGATTCTTCCAATGGCTCTCTGTATCTGTTTCCCTATCTGAAAATAGGCTCATATTTTATCCACTTTGTAAAGAACTCAGAGATTTCTGGGGGGGGGGAGGGGAGAATGCTATTAAGTGCTATGCCATTTATTATTATGAAAACTCTGTGAGTTCATCTACATGATCATTGTCAACTTCACCTGTGATATTTAAGAAATTATTTGAGCAGTGTCTTTACCTGTAACAATATCACCATGTGTTCTGATTCAGTTCAGTATCAAATTTAAGCAGGTTTAAGACTGGATGGTACTTGAAAAAAGCCTCCAGGAGCAATAGTGCTGGTGAGTATCTCAGTATAGGGCTGTCTGAGTAACTGAATATTTGCATCAGGTGCAGGTCTGAAAAAATATTAATTTCTGGTTGACCCAAAGCAAAAAGTTTCAAAATTTTCAACAAAACAAAATCAAAAAAATTTCATTTGGACTTCAAGAATTGTTACATTTAAAAAAATTAGGAGAAATTCCAAAATGAAACCTTTTTCCAAAACAAAAGTTAAAATGTTTCATTTTAGAAATGCCAAAATGAGGCATTTTGACATTTTCTTTCTTTCTTTTTTTTTTTTTTAACAGAAAATGTCCCAAATGCATGAATTGCTTTGCTTGATCTAAATCTGCATTTTTTGGAGGGGGTATTGCATGAAAAATTCCCCCCAGCTCTACTAGGTAACACTTTCTCACTCAAGTCAGTACTGAACTAATGTCCCAGCGTGGTGTGACAGGGGACTATGATGCTAGATGAAGTCTTTTGGATGAATTACAAAACAAGGTTCTGAATGCTCAAGCTCAGAACCCCATAGAACTCTCCATAAAAGTAGAGGTGTAAACACTGGTGTTCTAGCCAAATTCTAACTCAGATAATTGTAGGCTGCCTACCTCCATTTCCCTTGCAGTTGTAATTGGATAATGGATACTGCTTTACTCCCTGTCCTAAAATATTGTGTAAAACAACAGTTTTGCTCTATCTTCAGGTTGGAGTATTTCAGTAGTCAGCCTTGGTGATTCCTGCCTATCCCATACTTACCTTCTAAGACTTAATCAGTTAAGATTTGTAAAGTGCTTCAAGATCTTCAGATGACAGATGCTCTAGAAGTGATATTGTGCAGCTTATGTTTTGGTAAGCTGAAGAATCACTAATTTCTGTGGTCCGAGAGGCTGTTTTTAAAATCTATATTCAGTTGCTTGAAAATTCTCTAATATGCGTCACGTTCCTTTTCAAATATTTTCACTGGCTTCCTTTAAGATTTTGGATAAAATCTGGTAACACTGCTATGCTTATTTTGCTCTGTTGAAAGAGATTACTATTAACTTACTTTTTCTTTAGAAACTGAAAGAGGCGCTATAGTTTCTCTGCTTAAGAAGCTGTCATTTAATACATTCATCATTTCTATCTTTCTCATGTTCCTGTCTTAGATGGTTCCCAATTAATACCCTGGAGGATGAAATTCCTGCTTATCATAGTCTTGTTATCTTTACATGCCCCTCTCACATCATCATATCACATTTAATGCTGTCATTTATATCCTGGGTATTTAGACATGAGCTCAGAGGAAAATGAAGTTAGTTAGAACATTTTTTGGTGGATGTAAGCAAATGGCAAGCAGAGGCGGCTGAGAGGACTCCAGAACATAAGTTTTGATCTTAAAAGCCAAAGCTGAATTAAACTAGCAACAATAATTTGTTGTGCCAAACATCTTCCATTAGATGCTTAGGGTGAGGATTTAGAGTTATGATTATTAATAGTTTTCTAATCTTTGGTTGATCAAGATTATTTTTACTGCATCTTGAATAGGGGATGAATTTACAGACATATGGTCAACTGAAGTGTACTGGTAAAAAAATATATAAACATTAATATCTCCCCCCTCCCCCATGTATTTATTGATTCCTACTGGTGGGGGTCAATATGAGGAAACCAAGCAGGAGAATCTTGAATTTTAACAAATGTTTGGTGAGGTAGGTAGTGTGTGTGTAGGATTAAAATTTAAATATAAATGGAGATATCCCATCTCCTAGAACTGGAAGGGACCTTGAAAGGTCATCGAGTCCAGCCCCCTGCCTTCACTAGCAGGACCAAGTACTGATTTTGCCCCAGATCCCCAAGTGGCCCCCTCAAGGATTGAACTCACAACCCTGGGTTTAGCAGGCCAATGCTCAAACCACTGAGCTATCCCTCCCCCCCATAGAGGATCATAGAGTAGTCAACAAATATCCAAGAGAATGTGACACAAAGTCCTGATTATGGTGGTGGAAGAGTTTTATTGGTACGACCATCTTTTTAATAAGAAAATCTTAGATTTAATGGAAAAGATAACAGGCTAAGGTGGGAGGGGGCAGACAGAATAAATTTGGAGATTTCAATGGAGTATGTGGCTGTGTGTCAGAGAACAATGAGAAGGCAGTGAGGAATTTCAGTTGTTACTGACTGAGTGATCAACAGCAGGGAGGGTTGGATAGCCTGGTCACTTTGGAAGCAGGAAGGTTAGGTGTTGAGGAAAGGGAAACCTAAATGTGGGGTAGAAAAGTCAAATAGTAGTAATAGTATGGGGAAGCATGGCTCATGGGAAGCAGCTCTTGGATGGAGGAGGATAGAATACTTATGGTCTGGGTGGGTTGACCAGACAATTTGTGGTGCTGCAACAGCTGTGGAGCAGAGCTCAGTAGTTCCACATCACAGTTACAGAGAACAGTTTGAAATGAAACTTTAAATTCAGTTGAGCTGAAGCAGGATATAAAACTTGTGTTAAAATGTGAATGGATCCAAGTTGCAAAGATGATTAAACTGAAGTTGCCTTTTAACTCAGATGAACTGAAACTGCAGGTGTCATAGCGGTACTGAATGACATGGATAAGGAGAATGATTAAGCTTTCCATACAAGCACATTGGTGTTATACATCTTAGGTTTACAAACGCCTGATAAATGACTTATAAATGGTTCTAAGTGTTAAACATGCTTGTATGTTAACTATGAATGATTTGTATTGCAAACACAGAATAACTGGGAAAATTCCACATACAGTACAACTTGAACCATTTAATGCTGAATCGTATATCTCTGTCTGTCATGAGTATATGCAAAGCAGTCATTATGCCTGTGGTCTAGTGAAGCTGCTTTGGAATTCTAACGTCCTAACGCAAGTAATCTCTGAGCTTCCTTAACTAACCTCCAACTCTTCCTGCCATTCTGTGCTATAAATCTTTCTTGTATGAATCCAGCAAAGTCGACACATTTAGAGAGGGCAAAGACAGCTGAATTACAGGTTGTCTAAAATGAGTTGAAAGAGTAGGTCGCTGGAGAAAACCAACAGTTAATCATACAGATGGGGCAGCAATCTGATAGCTTTAAAGTGTAAGTATCAATAACCAGTGTCCTATATTTGACAGATAAAATTATAATTAACTCTTTCAGGTCTTAGTATTAGTAAGAACTGAAAGCATTGTGAGCCATTTGGGCTAAAGCAACTGATTACCAAAACAGAATCAAAACAAAGCTTTGAAAGTTTTAAACTGCTTTCTATAGATTAATGAACCCTATGCTTTCCTGGACAATTGGCAGAGAATGTAATGTATTATGTAACATACAGAAGAATAGGCTTGTGATTAGGCACTGGACTGGGACTCAGGAGATCTCTGTTCAATTCCTGGCTCTGTCACAGACTTCCAGTGTGATCTTGGACAAGCACTTTGGCTACATCTATTCAATGAGCTAGGGGTGTGATTTCCAGTGCTCGTACATGTACTTGCACTAGCTGTCATCTGAGCTAGCATGCTAAAAATAATAGTGCTGCAGCAGCTTGGGCTAGATGCCCCAAGTACAAACCCACCTGCACTCCCTGGGGACATACTCTGAGTGCCTAGTTACCATGGCTACGCTACTATTTTTAGCATGCTAGCTCAATGAGGGGTAGCACAAGTATGTATACAAGAGTTGAAATCATACCCCTCGCTCGTAGCACTGATGCAGCCTTAATCTCCTTGCTTCTCAGGGTCTGTCTGCGCTGGAGTTGGAGGGGTAATTTCCAGTTCTAAGAGCCTTAGCCCCACTATCTCTGATTGAGCTAGAGCACTAAAAATAGTGTAGTTGTGGTGGTGTGCGAAGCGGGATGGGCTAGCTCCCTGTGTATGTACCGTGGGTTTCAGATGGGAGCTGGACACTGGTAATGACAAACTGACACACTTGACTTGCAGTTGACACACTCAGCCATAAAAGTGGGGTTTAATTACTCCTTTTTGAAAAACCAACACAACTTCTGATAATGAAATAACCATCCAACATGTATTCACAAGAAATAAAATATAATTAGGGGAATTGTCCTGCACAACTCCCATTAACTTTATTTTCAAGGATAGGGTTAGTCTGTCCCAGTGGTTCCCTTTCCTTCACTCTGTGTCTGACGAGGAAATCCAGGTATCTTTAGCCCAAGGCCTCTTTAAAATTGATGCCCAGCTGACTGACATTCAACCAACGGGGGAAGGAACTCACTTCCAGCTTTTCGGGCACACTCAGTTCAGAGTGTTCCCCAACCTCTTTGTCAAGCATGCAAGCACCATACGTGGCAGCTGGGCCGAGGTTAGAGAAGCAGAGTTGTCTTTAAATGCAGTGTTGTTTCTGGGAGGTGCCAATTAGATGGAAGGTAAAAGGGCCCAATGCTTCCCTCAAGTTCCACTGGTGGGGAAGAGCAGGAGTGAGCATAAATGGGGCAGAAGGCATGCAAGTGAGGAAAAGTGGCTCCTATGCCTCTTCCTTCTATATTTCTATAGCTCAGTGGAAGCACAGACCCATGTTACCACAGCCAAGCAGAGCGCCAGGGCCGGTGCAACCCATTAGGCAATCTAGGCGGTTGCCTAGGGCGCTAGCATTTGGGGGGCAGCATTTCGGGTGCTTCGGCGGCGACCACAGCGGCCAGATCTTTGGCCGCCTTGGTTGTCGTCGGCATTTAGGCGGATGGAGCTGGGACAGGGGTGTGTGGGGAGGGCTGCCTGCAGCAAGTAAGGGGGGGGAGGCACGCAGGGGAACTCCCTGCCCCAGCTCACCTCTGCTCCGCCTCCTTCCCTGAGCACGCCACCCCGCTCTGCTTCTCTCCCTCCCAGGCTTGTGGCGCCAAACAGCTGATTGGCGCCACAAGCCTGGGAGGTGGGAGAAGTGGAGCAGTGACTTGGGGAAGAGGCGGAGCAGAGGTGAGCTGGGGCAAGGAGCTACTGCAGGGCTCCCCGGGCCAGGGGGAGCTGCCGCGGGAGGGGGGCACCTCAGGGCGGAGGGGAGGAACTGCTGCGGGGGGCGGTGTGTGGAGCTGCCGCGGGGGGGGGGGGGGCGCGCCTTAGGGTGGAGGGGAGGAACTGCTGCGGGGGGCGGTGTGTGGAGCTGCCGCGGGGGGGGGGCGCCTTAGGGTGGAGGGGGGGGGGGCGGAGAGCTGCCACAGGGCTTGGCGAGGGGGGAGCGCAAGGTGGAAGTTTTGCCTAGGGTGCGAAACATCCTTGCACCCGCCCTGCAGAGCGCCACAGAGAGTGCCAACTCCATGTGCATGGGAACTTGTCTCCTGCAGAAGCCGCACTGCCAAGGCCAAAAAGCAGTACAGAAGCTGGGCACTAATTGTTAGGAAATACCAAGGCTAGATCCTCAAAGGTATTAAGGCCCCTACCCCCACTGAACTCCATGCAAGTTAGGCTCCTAAATACTTTGAGGATCTGGGCCTTAGGCTTGTGAAAATTTTACCCATGGTGGATAAACTCAGTTGTATACATCACTACTGAACCCCAGTGCTTTAATTTAAGAAGCTCCCAGTAACAGGGATACAACATTACGAGTAATATTGTGGAGCACTCATTCACTGTTCTGAGCACTTACTCATGGGAGTTATCCTATTGATGTCAATGGGTCAACTTGCGCGAACAAATGCACATCAACTTAAGAACTCCACAGTTTGTCCCTAAGCAAAATGCAGATTAATTATGGCTCTGTACTCCTCCCTCTACTATGCTGGCTGTTTAGCTATAATACAATTCACCACATAGAGCTCTGTCTTCTTATAATCAAAAGGCACAGTGAAACTTATTAGTAAGGATCACTCAGTGAACTGCTGTTTGGCGATTGCAACAGGAGGCCAAATAATGCTGTGCAATTAATGTGAGGAGACTAATATTTTACTGGCCACTAAGTCAGGTGACTGCAGGTGACCATTAGCACAGGGTTTCACAGCACTTTTGTTTCATGTTTTGTAAAGTAACTAAACTTGAAATGCTGTTTCCTCTGGAACTTTTAAGTGCACAGCAATTACGTGAAATTTACTTGACTCTTTCATGTATCCTTTGAAATTTAAGTGAAGAAGAATGTAGCATTATATGATAAGATTGATAGAATCCTCGATACACTATAGCAGCTCAATAGCTCTGTGTTTCCTCTTTGGTTTTCTTCAATATTCCCATTGTTACTTTAAATTTGATAAACGTAGAGAGAGAAACAAAAAAGTCCAGCCTTTCATTTGTATTATCTGAAAGAAAGATATTGTTTTACATCTTGACAGCTAAACCAAAGCTATAATTTTGATTCATGAATAAAAGCTGAAGAGAGCTACATTTAACTGCAAATAATATTTATTTGGTATATGACTGTATTTTAAAAAACAAAATTATATTTGGGTGGCAGTGGTAGTACCTCAATAATTTATTACCAGAAATAAATGAAATCCTAGTCTTGAACAAGGGTCTTTGGTCTTTAAGGACTGAAAATGAGTGAGTAAATAGATTGTCCTTTGCTGTTAGAGGAAAAATCAGGACTATTCTTCTCTTCTGTATATAGAAAGAGATATTGCAAAAATAAAGTGGCTGGAGTATTATTTTGCAACTACAGAAATAAAACATCTACCACTGGGTGTGAACCAAAACTGTGAATGTTGGGGGTGCTCAAAATCTGGTTCCAGAGCTGAATTTTGCAAATAGTACATATCTAATAATGGGTTTAACCAAATTATTGTCTGCCTGATCCATCAAACTGATTTATCAGGCAAATCTATTGTATTTATAAGTAGCCTATTGCTGTCCTATCTGAGGGCTTGATCCTATGCTTCTTGAAGTCAATGGAAAATTTGCCATTGACTTTAATGGCACAGGAGTAGGGCCTAAATTCCAATATACCACAACATTCAAACATCCCCAACTTCAGGGCTCTTTGAAATCCAGACCCAAATTTGAATTTTGGTATGTCTATTTACCAAAAATCAACAGAGAAGGACAATATGATCAATCCAAATCACTCTAACCAGAATACAAGAACTCTGAATTTTCAGGAGAGGAAAAATCTGGTGGATGTGACAATACGCAGATGAGGTAGCCAAGATACTTCCCACTA
>NW_027055105.1:0-8920 GCF_011386835.1 Chrysemys picta bellii | reverse complement strand
TGAGTGCAGGAGGTTTGGGGCTCAGGAGGTGTTTCAGGGTCCTGGATACGGCTGGTGCAGCTCCCCGCAAGCGATGACATGTCTCTGCTGCTCCTAGGTGGAGGCATGGCCAGGCAGCTCTGCACGCTGGCTCCGCCCACAGGCGCCACTTCCACAGCTCCCATTGGCATCAGTTCCCAGCCAATAGGAGCTGTGGAGCCAGTGCTCTGGGCAGGGCAGGGACAGCACACAGAGCCCCTGTGGCTGTTCCTCTGCCTAGGAGCAGCAGGGACATGTCGCCACTTCCAGGGAGCCACGCGGTAGTGAGCCAACCCGACTTTTAATGGATATCAGAAATGCCAGTTTCTCGAGCTTTCCGGTTAGTAAAGTGCCGGATAGCACAGCTTTTATTGTCATTTGAACCTTCTTTTTCCTTGTCTGTTGTATTCGTGGGTCCTATTTTACAGGGGTTCTTTGCACCAGAAGAAAAGCTGAAACCGTTTTTTAAAAAGTCCTGAATAAAAAGGGTCTTGATCTAATTTCTGTGTACCAGTAAATTTCTGGTGATATCTGAACTTTTTCTCCATTGCTTCACACCACAAGAAATTACACAGTCACCACTCTTTAAAGCACATCAGTCCCAATAGACACTCTAGCTTGATTTGCTCTATCAGCCTCTTCTTTGTTGCCCCTTGCACCTATTTTCCTTTATTTATTTACTTACTTACTTGTTTAGGCATTTTGTTAAATTTTAAAATGGCTTTCTAGTGCTCAGGTACACTTTATAAAACGTAACCGACATCACTATAGGACAATATTCTCAATATAAAGGCATGCTCAGAATGTCATCCTACTTTGTAATATTTTAAAATATCACAAATTGTTTGCATAGTTACCGAGCTGCCCCTTTTCCTAACAGTATACCACAAATCCATTATATCAGCACCAAAATCAAGTCCATATATCCATGTCCCATGAGCTGTCCTACACATGCTTAAGAAAAAAGTGGGCTCAAAAACCTCACTCTGGAACTCCCTCCCTCTATTTTTATATAAGGCGCTTAACACTTTGATATACAAGCACCAAACAAAATCCCCCCTGGAAGGAGATTGAGAGCACACGGCAATTCTCCCATTACTAAATGCACTTTGTAACTAAATACTTTTCAGTCCCTATTACTAGTCATGGCTCCATAGATAAGATTGATTTGAATTTTTATTTGAATTTTGCACTTTGAATTTTCCACTTAGATCTGCATGGAGAATACAGCAAATCCTCCGCAACATTACAACACTACCTCTCTGGACAGGAATGATTTTTTTGAGAGTAGAAAAGTTATTCCATTAATTACTTTGAGTTAAACAAGGAAAAAACAAACAAACAGGTCTATTAAGAAATTTAGGACCCCGTATCAGATCATTTTTTGGTCCCAATTGAGCCCAGTAATAGAACGACAGATTCTTCAAACTTCCTGTATACTGAAATCTCATGTATTGGTTTCATTTGAAGAATGTTTGAATGTTAATGGTGGGGTTTTTTCCATTGTTTGTCATAAGTGAAAGGTTTTTTTCAGCATGTGCTGACAAGATTGTGTTCTACAGAGAATGCCTCATAGAATTGCCCTCTTTCAAAATGTCTGCCATTTCCTATTGTTCTCAGTATGGGTGAAGATTCTGGCTACTTTTAGATGTCCAGGTGCACATAAGAACATAGGGGGAGACCATCTTCCCTGATGGCACCTTAGTTTCACACTCATTGCTTCCATTGACCATGATGGAAAATAGGCAGCTAAGGGGAGATATGATTCAGGTCTATAACATTATGACTGGTGTAGAGAAAGTAAATAAGGAAGTGTTATTTACTCCTTCTCATAACACAAGAACTAGGGGACCACCAAGTGAAATTAATAGGCAGCAGGTTTAAAACAAATAAAAGGAAGTACTTTATCACACAATACACAGTCAACTCCTTGCCAGAGGATGTTGTGAAGGCCAAGACCATAAAAAGGTTCAAAAAAGAACTAGATAAATTCATGGAGGATAGGTCCATCAATGTCTATTAACCAGGATGAGCAGGGATGTTGTCCTTAGCCTTCTGTTGTTTTGCCAGAAGCTGGGAATGAGCAACAGGGGATGGATCAGTTGATGATTCCCTGTTCTGTTCATTCCCTCTGGGGCACCTGGCATTGGCCACTGTCGGAAGACAGGATACTGGGCTAGATGGACCTTTGGTCTGACCCAGTATGGCCATTCTTATGTTCTTATGATGCATCTTAACTGAGGTCACCTGTTGCCTCATTCTCATTGAAAATAATGGGAGATGGCAGCCATTTTGGAAGATGGTACTGCTGCATGGAATTCTGTGCAGAATAACATTCTTCAGCCTCTGCTAAAAAACAATCTTTCAGTTTTAATGAACAATAGACCAATAGAAAAAAAAAGATAATTAATCCTAAAAAGCACCCCAACACCCTGATCTACTCAGCAAAGAAGACAACAGAGGGCAACTCAGTGGTTGATGTGCAGGGAAATGTAGGACAGAAAGAGGTAAACTGGCCAGGAGCCTCTGGCTGTTTTGTACTTCTCCGGAGTGGGGTAAAGCAGCTGTCATGTACTGGTGACTCTGGCCCTAAAAACAAATACAAAGTCAGGTTAATATTACATATCTTCAAATGATTAGAAATATCACATGGTAACAGTCCATTTGGGTTTCTTGTTTATGTTTCATGAATTAAATCTTTAATTTAAATAAACCCACAGAACTCAAGGAAATTCCTAGGTAAAAAGTCTGTTAAGATGATTCTTAAGTTAGTTGACAAAACATTATAGAGAGTGTGTGATTATCCCTCCTATCCCCACTAAGCATGACAAATCCAGGACATTCAGAGTTAAAGGTTAAACTTAAAAGAAATCCAAACATGTTAATTTCTAGAAATGCAGTTGGGCACTTGAATCATCTTAACTCTACTCTGTAGTGACATGATGAGGAAAATAATGAAACAATCTAATGTGTCTTTAAAAATCAGTGTAATCTAGGGTGGGACCACAGATACTTATACACTTAATCATATTTGTAAAGCGTAGCATCACTACAGGGCAGAGTTTAGGTTGTTTGTTGGGAAATTAATAAACTTGAAGTGTAAGTGTGCTAATAAATGCTTCATATCTGTTTATATATAGATTCTGCTCTGGGTGTTACTGGGATACACACAGCTGGAACTACAAGAATATTGCACAAAAGGAAGAAACTCTTTGCTGTTCCCTGTTATGATGGAGAAAAGACATTAGCTTCCGCAAATGAAGGTATATTTTAGAGAACCGAATGTCAGATCTGAGTTCAAATTTGGGTAATTCCTCTAGTTGATGGCTCTTCTAGGATCTTTTCAGTGTTTCAATAATAAAGTCCGGTTGATCTCATAGGAATTTTTTTTTTTTTTTACTCTTTTGACTTCTTGAAGTCTGAGCTTTCTAGCAAATAAAAAAAGGAGTTTGGTTACTGTCTAGGCGATGCAGCTTGGCCCACAGGATTCTATATTGGTACTTGATTGGCCTTAACTTCTCTCTAGCAGTTCTCTGAAAATGTTTTATTCCCAAAGAATCCTCTCATTTTGAGGTGGCTCTCTATTGAGAAGGTTAACATTGTGCTTCAGTTCACTAGCTGAACTGCAAAAAACATATTTATTTTAATTTAATTATATATTGAAACAAGATCAAGCAGAATGTCCTTTTCCTGAGATGGACTGAACCACGGGAGAAGTCAGTTCTGCATACAATTTGTCAAATTCTGCAGTCAGCTACACCAATCTAAGGGCTTGGCTACACTTGCGAGTTAGAGCGCATTAAAGCAGCCCCGGGAGCCCTAGCTCACTACCCATCCACACTGGCAAGGCACGTAGAGCGCTCTGACTCCAGGGCTAGAGCGCGTCTGGTACTCCACCTCAGTGAGAAGATTAACGCTTGGTGCATGTCGGCTGGAACGCCGGGGCGTCAGTGTGAACGAGGTGTTGCATTACTGCACTCTAATCAGCCTCTGGAAACGTCCCATAATCCCCTTAAGTCGAGTGGCCACTCTTGTCATTGTTTTGGAATCACTGCAGGAATGCCGATATGCCCTTTGAAAGCTCCGTTTCTGACAGCCGGCTGCTTATCTGCTCCGAGACAAAGCAACCATTACTGTGGAATGCTGTGTGAGAGAGAGAGGCGCAAGGGGGAGAGGGGTCTGTTGCTGTCTGAACTTACAAGACAGCATGCTGACATGCTCTCGGCCCCCCAAAAACCCCACTCTCTCTCCCAGAGATATACACAATACACTCCCTGTCACACTCCACCCCACCCCCCTCATTTGAAAAGCACATTGCAGCCATTTGCAGGCTGGGATAGCTACCACAATGCACTGCTCTCTGTGGCCTTTGCAAGATCTGCCAATGTGGCCATGCCAGTGCGCTTGCAGCTGTCAGTGTGGACAGATTGCAGCGCTTTCCCTATTGCGCTCTACGAAGGCTGGTTTAACTCACAGCGCTCTACATCTGCAAGTGTAGCCATGCCCTTACTCTAGAATAACTCCATAGACTTCAATGAGTGCCTGCAGGATCGGTTCCTAAAGCCAGAAATGTGGTTGATTCTATTATGATTTAAACTTTGAATAAGTAAATGATTAAACTCAGCAAAAGTATAGGCTGGACTGAGCAGGCAAAATTCTCATGGACTCTCTGGAGATGTAAATGATGTTGGAAGTTCAACTTCAAGTCTACATTGGTCACAAAATGGGTATAAGTGGCTTTGTGTTAGTCTCTGTGGGCCAAGCTCACTGCTCCCCCACAGGCTCCTCTCAGCCCTCTATTCTCTCAACAAGCTCCCTGGGTGCCCCCACCCATCCCCCTCTAGTTCAAGGACTCCTTGCAACCCGTCACCACTGTGTCCCCCTGTCAGGGTGTGTGTGCGCCCCATTACCCCTTTCCCACATGCTTGAGGTGTCCCATTCCTCCATCCCCTGTATACCAGGTGCTCTGTGTGCCTCCCCCATTCTCGCCCATCCATTCTTATTTGTCTTCTTGCTATCTGGGAGCGAACTCATTCAGGGTGTGAACATGTTAAACTCGATTGGGAGGATGGAGAGAGATGAACAGGGGTGTTCTGATGCTGGAAGGTGTTAATGGAATCAACCAGTTCTTTATCTATAGACAATTACAGAAGGGCTTGAAGCTGTGGCTCTGCTAGACGGATGACAGGGACTCCATGAGTATGTGTACACACCAAAAATGGCCTGTGCTAGCTGACTCAGGCTTGTGGGGCTGAGGCTGTGGGGCTATTTAACTGTAGTGTAGACTTCTGGGCTGGAGGTGGGAGGGTCCCAGAGCTCAAGACTGAGCCCAGAAGTCTACACAGCAGTGAAATAGCTCCACAGCCTGAACACGGTGAGACTGAGTCAGCTGGCATGGGCCAGCCACGGGTACCTAGTTGTGCAGACATACCTCATGTATCGTTTTCTCATTGCCCTCAAAATCAATAGCTTCCTGTCCAACTGATGCCTAGAACATCCCTGAAATTTCAGACTTGATCAGCCGCAGTGTTCAAAAGTTATCCCATTAAAGACAGACAAACGGAGGTCATTAAGTTGAATGTAGGGCCTGGCAAGCCCAGCCACATACTGAATATAGAATATAGATATCTTGACAATACAGAGAGGCCCTAAACCAGACTTAGGGTATGTCTACACTTGAAATGCTACAGTGGCACAGTTTGTGCTGCTGCAGTGTTTCAGAGTAGACACTCACTGCAGCAAAAGAACGGGTTCTCCCATCACTGTAGTTCATCCACCCCCACCCCCCAAGAGGTGATAGCTAGATTGATGGCAGAATTCTTGCCTTGACCTAGCACTGTCTACACCAGGGGTTAGGTCGGCATAGCTGTGTCTCTCAGATGATATGAATTTTTCACACCACTGAGAGACGTATCTGTACTGATGCAAGTTTTCATTGTAGAACAGCTCTTAACTCCCATGATACTCTGTCTTCCTCATCAAGATAGGAGGCATGGTGCATCCTGGGAGATGTAGTTAGCCCAGCCTATAGATGAGGATGGAAGTTAGAGACATTGAATCTACAATGAGGCACTACAGCAATATTTCCAAATTTTGGTTTCTGGGTTTTTTTCCCAAAAACTTGTCCTGGGACATATCTTGTCTGCACCTACTGGCTCCCACCAACATTTTTATACAATATTACCTATTACCGTGGTTACAAATCAAGAAGACTTCTGTCTCCTCAGTGCTGTGGGACTGTTGTATTGAAGCTCAAATATTTGACTGAGAAAATAAATAAATTAATGTCCAGCGAGAAAGGGAAGGAGGAGAATCGTATGTTAAGTACTTATATACATATAGTTTATTTATTTATTTATTTGCTAGATATCTTAAATCTGCATCAGGAATCAGAGACGCCTCCAGATCCAGGGGAGGAAGATGGTTTAAATCAGAGGCTGGAATCAGAGATGCAGCAAGACCCAGAGCCCAGGCAGAAAGATGATTTAAACTGGAAGCAGGAATCAGCAACTCAGCGAGACCCTGAACTGGAGGAGACAGACCTTCCCAAAGGTATTACCTCTTATTTAGAGTCAGAGAGGTTAAGGCCAGAAGGGACGACCAGACGCAACACCAACACTATCAAGTCACCAACACCACCCAACACCTGCACACTCTTATTTCCCTCCCATCTGTACTTGATTTAACATTTATTCTGTTACAGTTCTGTTAAATTTAATCTTTTAAGATCAGCCGAAGAGGATGCAATACAAAATGTTCCTTTGTCTTTGCAGATTAAAAAAAAATAAGTACAAAGGCAAAATCAATTACAAATCGTTCTGTGCAAAGTCAGAACATTCTGAAATTATGGCTCACACTGCAATGTTAATTTGCCGATTTTGTAAAACTGAATAAATTGAAAATTATGAATGTTTAACATTTAGACTGTTTAAAAAGTTACACCATGTTCGATGTGGTTGAGATAAAATTACTAAGTGAATCTTATCATTGAATTTTCCTGTTTTGTTTGTTTTAAATTGTCAAAGGGTCTACTCACCACAGTTAGTTCCTCCTTCTGGCCACTCTGGGGATTAGGGGCAGGTCTTCACTACCTGCCAGATCGGCACGTAGGGATCAATCTATCGGGGATCAATTGATCACGTCTCATCTAGACGCTCCCCGTTGACTCCGGAACTCCAGCTCGTGAGGGGGGGGGGGGGGGGGGGGGAAGGGTGACGCGCGGGGGGCGGGGCAAAAAAAAAAAACCCTTCCTCCGCAAGCGCTGGAGGGAGGCCCGGGAGACGCAGGGGAAGTGCGGGGCCGGGGTGAGTAACAGTCTGGCCTGGTCCCGAGCAGGCAGGACTCAGTTGGGTGGTAGGGAGAGGAGGAGGGCGGCCCGCGGGGCCAGGCGGCGGCTGTTCTCATCCCCGGCCAGCGGGACTCGGGAGCAGCCGCTGCTGCAGCTCCCACTGCCGCGGGGGGAGGAAGCGGCCATGGCGCTTGGCGGCTGCGGCTCTGGCGCCCCCGAACCCCCCGAGCCGGGGCCTGCTGCGGGGACCCAGCAGCGCGCACGCTGCGCCCAGCCCAGCCCCTGGCCAGTCGCGTCTGGGCTGCTGCCCAGCTGGTGCTATCGCGCGGCGGCCCCGAGTGGGGGCAGCAGGCCCCAGCCCCCCCGTCCCGCTCGGGTCCCGCAGGGGAACGAACGGGGCTGGGCTGCTGATGCCTCCGCCCCGGGGCCGCCGCGGGATAGCACCAGCTGGGCAGCAGCCCAGACGCGACTGGCCAGGGGCTGGGCGCAGCGTGCGCGCTGCTGGGTCCCTGCAGCAGGCCCCGGCTCGGGGGGGTTCGGGGGCGCCGCAGCCGCCGAGCGCCATGGCCGCTTCCTCCCCCCGCGGCAGTGGGAGCTGCAGCAGCGGCTGCTCCCGAGTCCCGCTGCCCGGGGGTGAGAACAGCCGCCGCCTGGCCCCGTGGGCCGCCCTCCTCCTCTCCCTACCACCCAACTGAGTCCTGCCTGCTCGGGACCAGGCCGGACTCTTACTCACCCCGGCCCCGCGCTTCCCCTGCGTCTCCCGGGCCTCCCTCCAGCGCTTGCGGAGGGAGGGGGAATGGTGAGCCCGGGGAAGAGGCGGGGATTTGGGGAGGGAGCCAATCGGGGGAGGAGGGGGCGGAGTCGGGGCGGGGGGGGGGGGGGGGCGAGCACTTCCGGGCTCCAGGCTCCGGCGCATTTCCTTGTTTGTCCAGTGTCCCGACCGCACGTCGGTCGGGACGTGGGACAAACAAGGAAATATCGGGACAGTCCCGATAAAATCGGGACGTCTGGTCACGGCGAGGTAAGTCGACCTAAGATATGCCGACTTCAGCTACGTCAATAGCATAGCTGAAGTCGATCCCCCCCGTAGTATAGACCAGGGCTAGCTCTCTCTCTCTCTTTTTCACTCTCTGCGAGTCGGTGTGCTTCCTCTTCATGACGTGGCCCTCCGGCCAGATCACTAGGCATATTTCCACCTTCCTCCTTCAAAGTCTTCCAGGGCAAACTGTCCCAGGCAGGCCACACTCCACTGCCTGATCTGTACCACTCCTCCAGTAGCTGGTAGGGGAACCCTGCCCTCTACTCTGGGTTCCAGTTCGTGGCCCTTTCATCAGCAGCCAAAGTACACACTATCCAATACCTTGCTGTCTTCCCCTCCTCTGGGTTACCCAAGCACGGACCCCTTTTTTCCCCAAGGAGTGATTGCAGACTACTTCCCTGTAGCCCCCAGGTGCTCTCAGCTCCTGGCCTTTATACAGGCCTCTCCTGTTCCCATCCAGCTGAGCCTCCTGCAATTAACAGTCTCACACAGCAGGAGGAAGATAAATATGCTGCATCGACTAAGAATGGATTATTTCCTCTCTGTTTTCCTTGCTAGATGGTGTAAATCAGGGG
>NW_027055104.1:0-8924 GCF_011386835.1 Chrysemys picta bellii | reverse complement strand
CCTCACTCTCTCTTCCCAGTTCCTATCTGTATCCAGTGGCAAGACAGAATTCGAGACGGCTGGAGATAGGGCAGGGCGCAGTGGATGACCAGGACGCCTACGTGTCTTGTCGTGCTCTTAAGCGTTCCACAACGCTTGCTGTCATCGCCTTCCTGACCATTGAACCAGGTTGCCTCAGTCAGCCAGATCCAGCCTTCGCATGCAATGGGTAGACAGGCCCTAACTCACAGAGAGTCTCATACTCATCGGCTACCCTCACCTGGTTTAGCCCACCGGTCGAGACGGTCTCCGGGGTGTGGCCGCTGTCACATGCTGACAGCTACTTGCAGCCACAGGTGAGAGCTGGGTATTGTCAAGTGGGGACCAAAGTGGATGAGCTACTCCTAGGAGTACGACTGCTCTCCCATCAGAGGTACTACCCCTCCCTGACAACCCCATGTGAGTAGGTAACCGCTCGATAGCTTTCATCACCATATAGATTTGACAGGTTACCACACCCCATCCCCATTGCCGGCGCCATCCCCATTTTTCTGTGTTTGGCCGGGGGAAGGTTGCGTGCTTATGTTTTGACATATTTAGAGAAAAAGTATGAAAGACTAGAAAGAGAGGCTGTAAGGGGTTTGCAGCTCCCTCCCCGTCCGTCTGGGCAGGAGACAATGCTAGGGTGACCAGACGTCCCAATAAAATCGGGACCGTCCCGATATTTAGGTATTTGTCCCGCGTCCCGATTAATCTTCGGTCGGGACGCTGCACTCCGCTTTTTTTTTTTTTTCCTCCGCCGGCAGCACTCAGCTGTTCTCGGCTTTTTTTTTTTTTTTCTTCTCCTCTGACTGCCAGCAGCACTCAGCTGTTCTCCATTGGTCCCCCCCCCCCCCCAGCTCCTAAAGACCAGAGGCTGAAGGTATGCATACCTAAGGAAGGGTGCATAATCTCCTCTGACTGCCCGCAGCACTCGGCTGTTCTCAGCCCCCACCCCCGACTGCCGGCAGCACTGGGCCACAGTAGGGAATTGGGAGAGGGAGCTGTTTGTGTCCTTACACCGGCAGCACTCAGTTTTTTGGGTTTTTTTGCTCCGCCAGTGCCGCCCCCCCCCGCTTGTGTCCCAATATTTTCTTCCTGTCATCTGGTCACCTTAGACAACGCCCCTCGCTATGATACTTCTGGGATACCTTGGTTCAGGGGAAAATTAGCTCAGTGTTAATGGTTCAGGCCTGCAGTCAGACCGAGCAAAGATAGAGAGTCTGTGTCACAGGGTAACGGTGAGGGATGATCTCTTCCGGCCTCTAAGTGCCCTCTACAGGCTGGTGTCTCGCCTGCCGCTGGTCCCGGTGTACCTCCCAGACCCCGGTGCCCCTCTACGTCAGGGTCCTGCCCCCGGCAGTAACCCACTATCTGGGTGTCCAGGGGAACCCCCAATCCTCTAACCACACCTTGCCTCAGTGGCTACTGCCAGTCACTGTCTAGCCCCCGCTCACTGGGGCGGACTGCAGTATATAAACCACGCATCATCGGCAAGGGGGGTTGGACCAGCTGCCTCTGCCTATCTCTCGGGTGCCCCTCTGCAGCCCAAGTACCTTTTGTAGGTGTAAGAGTATCCGGACTCACCCCTGCAGCGCCTCCTGCTGGTCGTCCAGGGAATTAGCTCTCCAGCCTCTGGAGCACCCTCTGCAGGCCAGTGATCCGCCTGTCCTCTGCACGCAGGCTCCCGTGTCCTTCCCAGGACCCCGGTGCCCCTTGCTCTGGGTGCTGCCCCCTGGCAGTACCCACACACGCTAGGTCTCCCCTCCCAGGTGAACCCCCACCCACTAACCCCACCTCACCTCAGGATAAGGCCACTGCCAGTCACCAGCTATCCCCCACTCTCTGGGGCAGACTGCAGTATAAGCCACTCATCATCGGCAAGGTTGGGTTCGGACCTGCTGCCTTGGCTTGGGCTGCCCTCTGCAACCCCCAGTACCCCTTGGCCTATTACCAGGCCACAGCCTGGGGCTATCCAGGCTGGAGCTCCCCAGCTCCTCAGCCTTTCCCCAGCCCTGCTCCACTCAGGTATCCTGTCTAGCTCCCTGCAGCCAGGCCCTTCTCTCTCTGCACTCAGAGAGAGACTCTTGAGCTCCTGGCTCCCAGCCTTCTTATACAGGCCAGCTGGGGCCTGATTGGGGCATGGCCCAGCTGTGGCTACTTCCCCAATCAGCCCAGTAGCTTTTCCCTTTGCCCCAGCCCTCTGCCAGGGCTGTTTTAAACCCCTTAGGCAGGAGTGGGGTAGCCACCCTGCTACACACCCCCCACCTCAAGATCCCCTCCACCGGGGGGGTAGGGTGTCTATCCCTAACGCCCCAGCATTCCTCTCAGCTGGGCCCGCAGGAAATCCCTCTCTGCTCGCAGGCTGTCCAGTGCAAGGAGCAGCCTGCTCCCTTCCTCCATAGTTTGGGTAACCATGGTTGCCTTTTCAGCTCCCCCATGGGATCACAGGTTTGTCTGGGGCCTCCCTGCCCCTGACAATCCCCTCTGTGGAGCCCTGGTCGTCACCACCCCCTCCTTCGGGGCAGTCTCAGACCCAGCCTGATCCTCTGGCCTCCCCCTCCGTCTCTGGGGGCTAGGCCGCTTTCCCCGGCGCCCCTTGTGGCAGAGGAGGCACAGCCAGTGCTCACCCCTGCCCACCTCAGGGCTAGCCTGGGCCCTGCGAGTTCCGTGAGGGCACTCCCCCTTCTTGTGCCCTGGCTCCCCACAGGCCCAACACAATTGGAGCCCCCCTGTTGGCTTCACAGGGGGCACTCGAGTCGGTCCATGGTCTGTCTCTGGCACAGCCCTTCCTTCAAGGCTCGCCTGGGCCCTGTGAGGGCACACCCTCTTCAAGTGTCCTGGTTCCCCACAGGCCCAACAGTTCTTTGACCTTGGCACCGGCCTCCTGCCCAAGGTGCCTGGCCCCCAATGAGGTCCTTGTGCCCTCCCCCGCAGCAGCTGGAGCAGCCTGGCTTGCTGCTCGGCGAGACGGGCCACACGGGCTCTCTAATAGTCGTCCTTCATGGTTTTCTCCACCTTCGGTTCTCAAGTCTCTGCACTGGGCAATAGTCCACAGTCCTTGCCTTGGCCCCTTGTGTCACGGGTGGACCGCTATACCCGCATTCTCCACCATATGTAAGAGTATCCGGACTCACCCCTGCGGCGCCTCCTGCTGGTCGTCCAGGGAATTAGCTCTCCAGCCTCTGGAGCGCCCTCTGCAGGCCAGTGATTCGCCTTGTCCTCTGCACTGGCCCCCGTGTCCCTCCCAGGACCCCGGTGCCCCTTGCTCTGGGTGCTGCCCCCTGGCAATACCCACACACGCTAGGTCTCCCCTCCCAGGGGAACCCCCACCCACTAACCCCACCTCACGATAAGGCCACTGCCAGTCACCAGCTAGCCCCCACTCTCTGGGGCAGACTGCAGTATAGGCCACTCATCATCGGCAAGGTTGGGTTCGGACCTGCTGCCTTGGCCTAGCCCTGGGCTGCCCTCTGCAACCCCCAGTACCCCTTGGCCTATTACCAGGCCACAGCCTGGGGCTATCCAGGCTGGAGCTCCCCAGCTCCTCAGCCTTTCCCCAGCCCTGCTCCACTCAGGTACCCTGTCTAGCTCCCTGCAGCCAGGCCCTTCTCTCTCTGCACTCAGAGAGAGACTCTTGAGCTCCTGGCTCCCAGCCTTCTTATACAGGCCAGCTGGGGCCTGATTGGGGCATGGCCCAGCTGTGGCTACTTCCCCAATCAGCCCAGTAGCTTTTCCCTTTGCCCCAGCCCTCTTCCAGGGCTGTTTTAAACCTCTCAGGCAGGAGCGGGGTAGCCAACCTGCTACAGTAGGCCTTTATCTAGGCCTGCAGCCTGGGGTTTTGCCCAGAGCCCTCAATCAGGGCGGGGCGGCAATCGAGAAAGGACTGTGGCCTACAGGCAGGCAGGCAGAGCAACAGAAGGTCCATTTGCCTGGCCACTGATCAGGGTGGGGCAGCAAGCAAGTAGAGGGGCTCTGACCTACAGTCCAGCAGAGCTGTGGCAGTCTAGGGGAGGTTACCTCTCTGGTGGGAGAGTCAGCACAACCGTCTGGCATCCGGATTCAGGTGGGAGCCAGACCAATGCAGGCCTCCTGACAACCAGGTGGGGAGGCTACCACTCCTGACGTTGGGTTGCCGGGGGTAGGGGAACCCAGGCCCTCCCACTCACCTACGTCCCATCCCAGGGCCCTAATAGAAGCGGAGTGGCCTGCCACTGGGTCAGCGGGGAAAATCCAACTGCAACACACTGGCCGGCTTGTAGTCAATGACACAGCTGAATCTGATTTGGCTTCCCTGGGCTCCTTCCTACACGACCATTCTCTGTGTACATGGGTTCCAGGGTTGTTGTTTGCTTTGGACCACGAAAAAGTTCAAGGAGCTGAGATTACAGAAAAGTCCCATAAAATGTAAAAGGACTTAAAGCCAATGGGGTTCTCTCTCTCCCTCTTTCTCTCTCCACATACACCACATCTATCTATCTACCCCCATACACGCCCACATCTATCTATCTCCATACACCACATCTCTCTATCCCCATACACCCCCTCTATCTATTTATCTATCCCCATACACCCCCTCTATCTATCTAGCTACATCATCCCCCTCTATCTATCTATCTACATACTCCCCCTCTATCTATCTATGTATCTATCTATCCGCATACACCCCCTCTATCTATCTATCTATCTATCTATCTATCTATCTATCTATCTATCTATCCCCATACACCCCATCTATCTATCTACACACTCCCCCTCTATCTATCTATGTATCTATCCGCATACACCCCATCTATCTATCTATCTACATACTCCCCCTCTATCTATCTATCTATCTATCTATCTATCTATCTATCTATCTATCTATCTATCTATCCCCATACACTCCCCCATCTATCTATTTATCTATCTATCCCCATACACTCCCCCATCTATCTATCCCCATACACCCCCTCTATCTATCTATCCCCATACAGCCGCAAGGGTAAGTTCTCTTCCCCACCCCCACCCCCCCACCCTCCCTTCAGCTTTCTATACTTTCCTTCTCTCACTAAGCCAAAAGGATCTCTTGCTGTTTTCTATACTCTCCCTCTCTCAGGTCTGGTCTACACTAGTCGTTTATTTCGGAATTAGCTGAGTTAATTCGAAAAAAAATCATTCCGTCCACACGATCAAACCGTTTTCTTCGATTTAAAGGGCTCTTTAATCCGATTTCTGTACTCCACCTTGGCAAGTGGAGTAGTGCTTCAATCGAGATCGCAATCCCAGGTTAAAGGTATTGTGGATGCAATTCGACGCTATTGGCCTCCGGAAGCTATCCCAGAATGCTCCCTTGTGACCGCTCTGGACAACACTCTCAACTCCGATGCACTAGCCCGGTGGGCAGGAAAAGCCCCGGGAACTTTTGAATTTCATTTCCTGTTTGGTCACCAGCAGCACAGGTGACCAGCAGCACAGTCCACCATCACAGGCGACCATGCAGAGTCCACCATCACAGGCGACCATGCAGAGTCCACCATCACAGGCGACCATGCAGAGTCCACCATCACAGGAGATCATGCAGAGTCCACCATCACAGGAGATCATGCAGTCCCAGATTCGCAGATGAGATCCAGCATGGTCCGAACGGGAGGTACTGCATCTCATCGCATGTTGGGGAGATGACTCTGTTATGGTAGAACTACGTTCCGAAAAAAGGAATGCAAATACGTACGCTAAAGTCTCCAGAGCCATGACGGAAAGAGGCTACTCCAGGGACCCAGAGCAGTGTCGTACAAAAATCAAGGCGCTCAGGCAAGCAGACCAATAAGCCAGGGAGGCAAATGGGCGCTCTGGGTCACAGCCCCATACATGCCGCTTCTACTGTGAGCTGCATGCAATTATGGGGGGTGACGACACCACTACCCCACCACTGTCCGTGGATACCTCCAAGCGGGGAGTTGAACGGAGCGAGGAGGATGAGTTATTGGAGGACGAAGAGGAGGAGGACAGTGCACAGGCGGCAAGTGTGGAATCCGTTTTCACCCCTAGCCAAGAACTATTCTTAATGCAGGAGCCAATAGCCCACCACCCAACTCCCAAGGCAGGCTCCCGGACCATGACCCTGGAGAAGGTACTTCTGGTGAGTGAGTCTGATCGGAGCCACGCGGTGGGGGGTTGGGGGGAAACACAGCCACGCTGGGCTGTTCGCATTTAGTTTAAAGGGCTCATCCCTGCTCAGAGCCTCGTCGGAGCCACGCGGTGGGTCCCGGGGTGGGGCACGGGGGGTTGTGTGAAGCGATCATCCCAGCGAGCCCGCAGGCCCTCCTTTTATATTGCAAACCCACCAGGCATTGCTTGCTATGGGAAAGGGAGCCCGGCAGTTTGAAAGCATTGAAATGAATGCGGAAGAAGCAGAACCCCGCGTGCCCCTAGGGTTTACCATGGCTGGCTGCAAGCTAAATTCTGTTGCCCGGCCATTTGTGATGTGCTGTGTACTATGAATTTCCCATTTCACTGAGAAACAGTGTGTCCTTTGTTCTCTGAAATGTATCTTTTAAAATACTACCCTCCCTTTTTCTCCTCCCACAGGTGCAGATGTTTCAACGTGATCCCTATCTACTCCATCCAAGAGGCTGGTCCAGATTAGAAGGTGGAAAAAACAAACTCAGGACAATATGTTCTCCGAGCTCATGCAGTCCTTCAGCATTGATAGGGCCCAGCTGAATGCGTGGTGGCAAACAATTGCGGAGTCCCATAAAGCATTACAGGAACACGAAGAGAGGAGGGACGCATGCGATGAGAGCAGGCAGGACGCTTTGGTCAAGCTCATGGGGGAGCAAACTGACATGCTGCACTGTATGGTGGATCTAATGCAGGAAAGGCAGCAAGACCACAGACTGCCGCTGCAGCCCCTGTTTAACCGCCCTCCCTCCTCCCCAAGTTCCATAGCCTCCTCACCCAGACGCCCAAGAACACGAGGGGGGAGGCTATGGGGACCCACACGCTCAACCCCAGAGGATCGCCCAAGTAACAGAAAGCTGGCATATGCGAACATTTGATTCGGTTTCTGGACTTGTCCTTCCCTCCTCCTCCACCCCCATAACCCAACCCTGCCCCATCTACCTTCTTATTTCTCTCAATGTGTTGTGCGACAAATAATAAACAATGGTTTTTAAACAATTGTGACTTTATTTCCTTTCATGTATATAGGGGGCGGGTAACTTCAAGATAAACAAACACAACTGTCACACCGTACCCTGGCCAGTCATGAAACTGTCTTTCAAAGCTTCTCAGATGTGCAGCGTGCCCTGCTGCGCTCTTCTAATTGCCCTGTTGTCTGGCTGTGCGAAATTGGCCGCCAGACCAGTTGCTTCAACCTCCCACCCCGCCATAAACGTCTCCCCCTTACTCTCACAGATATTGTGGAGCACACAACAAGCAGCAATTACAACTGGAATATTGGTTGTGCTGAGATCTAACCGAGTCAGTAAACTGTGCCCGCGCGCTTTCAAACGTCCAAAAGCACATTCTACCACCAACCTGCACTTGCTCAGCCTATAGTTGAACTGCTCCTTACTACTGTCCAGGGTGCCTGTGTACGGCTTCATGAGCCATGGCATTAAGGGGTAGGCTGGGTCCCCGAGGATAACTATAGGCATTTCAACATCCCCAACAGTAATTTTCTGGTCTGGGAAGTAAGTCCCTTCCTGCAGCTGTTCAAACAGACCAGAGTTCCTGAAGATGCGAGCGTCATGCACTTTTCTCGGCCATCCCACGTTGATATCGGTGAAATGTCCCTTGCGATCCACCAGTGCTTGCAGCACCATGGAAAAGTACCCCTTACGGTTTACGTACTGGCCGCCCTGGTGTCCCGGGGCCAACATAGGGATATGCGTTCCGTCTATCGCCATGCCGCAGTTAGAGAAACCGAGAGCATTAAAGCCATCCACAATGGTCTGCACATTTTCCAAAGTCACTACCCTTGATAGCAGCTGGTCAATGATTGCGTTGGCTACTTGCAGCACAGTAGCCCCCACAATAGATTTGCCCACTCCACACTGATTCCTGACTGACTGGTAGCTGTCAGGCATTGCAAGCTTCCACAGTACTATGGCCACTCGCTTCTCAACTGTGAGGGCTGCTCTCATTTTGGTGTCTTTCCACTTCAGGGCAGGGGACAGCAAGTCACAAAGTTCCATGAAAGTGGCCCTATGCATACGAAAGTTTTGCAGCCACTGGGAATCATCCCAGACCTGCAACACTATGCGGTCCCACCAGTCTGTGCTTGTTTCCCGGGCCCACAATCGGCGTTTCATGGCATGAACCTGGCCCAACGCCACCATGATCTCCCAATCGCCACATGCCGTGCTTCTAGGAACATAGGTGTCCATGTCCTCATCAGTATAGTAATCGCGCTGTCGTTGCTTCCTCGCCCATTTTTGCAGATACTGCACATACTGCTGGATAATGTGCGAGGTATTTACAATGGTCAAGACTGCACCGGAGATCTGAGTGGGCTCCATGCTTGCCGTGCTATGGCGCCTGCACGGGTAATCCTGAAAAAATGGCGCAAAACATAGGAGAGCTGTTCGGTTCAAGATGGCTGATAAAAGGCGGGAAATGGTTGCCTTCTGTAGCTTCCACATGAGCCCAGCACTGACAACATGTAGAAATTTGCTAGCGATGCAAGAATGGGGGAGCAGAGTTTTTGGCGGAAGCTGTGCTGCTCGGTTCACGATGGCCGAACAATGGCGGGAAATGGTAAGGATCTTTCTCTCTTTTGCACAGTTCTGTTTTCTGCTTACTAACAAAAAAGGATCGTTCTCTTTCTTGCTGTTTTCTGTACTTTACACAGCCCTGTGTCCCTGACGCAGGATCTCTTGCTAATTTTTCTGCCATTTGATTTCTTTTGCCCAACCTTCTCA
>NW_027055103.1:0-8924 GCF_011386835.1 Chrysemys picta bellii | reverse complement strand
AGACGGGGGTCCTTCCGTGCTCCCGGTCGTCGTCGGCAATTCAGCGGTGGGGGGGTCCTTCCGTGCTCCCGGTCGTCGTCGGCAATTCAGCGGTGGGGGGTCCTTCCGTGCTCCCGGTCGTCGTCGGCAATTCAGCGGTGGGGGGTCCTTCCGTGCTCCCGGTCGTCGTCGGCAATTCAGCGGTGGGGGGTCCTTCCACGCTCCCGGTCGTCGTCGGCAATTCAGCGGTGGGGGGGTCCTTCCACGCTCCCGGTCGTCGTCGGCAATTCAGCGGTGGGGGGGTCCTTCCACGCTCCCGGTCTTCGGGTCACTTCGGCGGCGGGTCCTGGAGCAAGTGAAGGACCCGCTGCAGAATTGCCGCCGAACACCCGGAGCGCGGAAGGACCCCCCGCCGCCGAATTGCTGCCCCTCCCCCCCAAATCCTGGTGCGGTCGCCTAAATGGAAGCGCCGGCCCTGGGCGGGAACATGCCTGGGCTGCCTGTCAACATCAACTCCAAGCCAGGGGTGGGGTTTGTGTCGCTCCGCCCTGGGCGTGGAGCTGGCATGCCTGCTGGTACGGGTCTGGCTGGCTGCGCGGCAAGGCACCTCCCTTGGGTGCCGAAAGCTGCTGCCTGGGTCACCCTTGCTGTGCCGTTGCTCCCGGCTTGAGGGGACGTGGGGCTGAGCGGGGGGGTCTCATCCTGGCACCACTGGCACTGCATATGGCCAGGAAGTGGCGTTGCTTCCCCCTATAGATGGCTGGGGACAGACGCTGTCCAGCAACCATGACCTGGTCGTCACCGGCTCCAAGGATCACTACGTCAAGGTACCCTGGGACCCTCCCTCCCTCCCGCTCACAGGCAGCACAAGGGGCCTTTGAGCCCAGGAACCGCTGCTTGTGCCAGCCCTCCCCACTCCCATGCATAGCCGCTCTCCTGTAGGTGCCAGCTACAGGGGCTCGCTGCCCACCGAAGGCCTGGCGAGGAGGGGACATGCTGGGTGGGGTTGTCCAGAGCGCCCAGCGTCGGCCTAACTCTGCTCCCATGGGGGGCGGGAAGGAGCCGTTCTGTTGATCTCAGCGGGCGCAGAGGGAGGCCAGTACTGAGCACATTTGCAAATGCCACCAGGGTCTGAGAAATGCCATGAGCCCCCCAGCGCTCGTGGCCTGAAGGATCTGGTGGCTTTGCAGCTGGCCAGCGTTCCCGTCCCCACACCTGCCAGGTGTGTCTGTGGGTCACGGGGAGCAGGGTCTGTGCACTGCCCCTAAGAGCGTCCTGGAACCCAGATCCAGGAAATGATGGAGGAGCTGCCATGTCTCAAAGTGCTGGGCAGCTCGGCAGCCGTGGAGACCAGAATTCCAGGTGCCCGGCCCAGGCCTCCCCTCCGCATCCCCCGCTTCCTCCTGACGCCTCACGCGTGGATGGTGGAACCCACCTCCTCCTCCCCGCCGTGGCCTCTGCTGAACCTGCTGCCAAGGAGGCTATTTTGTCTTTGCAACGTGGCCCCCTGCCAGCCGGATGCTGAGCTGCGCCCGCACGTTGGCCACCAAACCATTGGAGGAGGTGGAGATTTCCAGTCCCAGCTGAGCCGGGCGAGGTTTGAACCCGCGACCTGTATCTCAGCCCTAGTGCTGAGCCATCGTGTCCCCACATGGCCTCTGCCCAAGGATCCCAGCGTGGCGTAAGCAGGCAGAACCCTGCCGCTGCCAATCCATCCCTGTCTCATTTCACTGGGCCGTGGCTCAGCATCCCAGTGGTAGCTGTGTGGTCGGACGCTCTCGCCATCCCCCTGCCTTGCTGAAAGGGCTGTTGCTGGCCTAATGACCTGAGAGCGACTGGTCTCCTTTGCCACCGGGGTTCACAGCAGCTGCCCTCCGGGCTGTTGCCTTGCAGATGTTTGAGATTGCGGACAGCGTGGTGGGGAACGTCGGCTCCACCCATAACTTCGAGCCCCCACACTACGACGGCATCGAGTGTCTGGCCATCCAGGGCGACGTGCTCTTCAGCGGCTCTGGGGACAAGGGGATCAAGAAGTGGGACCTGGAGCAGCAGGAGCTCCTCCAGGTACGGAGGGGGACGAGCAGGAAGGCCCTGCTGCTGGGCGGGGGGCAGAGAGATGGGCTAGACCTGCAGCGTGCCGTTTCAAGGGCCAGTGCCAGGGTCTGGAGCGAGGACTTAGAACCTGCTGGAGAGTCACTGTCCAGTCTGGAGCGTGCTCCCGCCGTCCTGGGGGCAGAGGATCAGAGGGCAGACACAGGGACTCCATCCCTACGTTGCACATGGGGCCTCCAGGCAATGGAAGAGCCCCGGGGGTTGCAAACGACAGTGGCTGGCAGGGTGGGTCCCGAAGGCAGTTTACAGCCGTGGGCAATGCACGGTAGCCAGTTCTATAGGGCTGGGCCCCACCTGCTGCGGTTAAAGGGCTCAGTGGCCTATGGCGAATGGGGACAGGTTGGTCTGGGGGTAGATAGCGCTCGGCCTTGTCCCTATTTCTGACCCCGGTGAGTGTGGCTGTCTGGTCTCCGGGCCCCACAGGCCGCGGTGCCTGGCTCTCCAGGTCAGTGGTGGCGCGCAGCAGTGCGGGGATGGCCTCCGGTGGGTCTGGGATAGAGCAGCAGCCGAAGGGGGCGTGCAGGCCGGTGCTGGGAGGCAGGAAGTCTGGCTCTGCCATGAGACTTGGCTAACATTTCAGAGGCCTCCATTGATTTTTTTTTTATTTTTTTTTTAGTGGTGGGGGGCTCTGTTTTGGAGAACCTACCGTGTGCCCGCCCGGGGCTGGGTTGTTCAGAGGAGCTGGGCACTGTGGGAGTCAAGGGGAGCAGTGGGGGCTCTGCTCCTCTGAAAATGGGGTGGTTGGGGTGTCCCCCAAAATGGAGCTGCCCAGAGCTAGTCACCATTTGTGGCTGTGTGACCCTCCCCCACAGTCTCTTCCCTACGGAATGAGGCTAATGCTCATTTTTCTTCCCACTGGAGCGCTGAGGATTGATGGCAGACAAATAATTAGAGAGATGGGGGGTGAGGGGAATCTCTTTTTTATTGGACCAGCTCCTGTGGGTGGAAGGGACAAGCTTTCAAGCCCCACCCTGGAAGAAGAGCTGAGTTTGCAGACTTGTCCCTTCCCCCCACACACACAGAAATTGGTCCAATCAAAGAGATTCTCTCCCCCATCTTGTGTGTCTCGTATCCGGGTTGCCAGCATGGCTTGGATTGATTAGAGCTTGGAGATCCCCTGGTCAATCCCAATGAGCAATTGTCTCCTGGGGCGGAGCCCTCTTCTCTCCTGCTGAGCTGCTTCTGTAGCTCACCAGAGTCCCCTTGTCTTGAATTCAAATCCTCGGCTGCTGCTTGATGAGAAATCGATCGGAGCTTAAAAATTCCAGCTCTCAGCCACGGTACAGATGTGGGGGGTTTGTCTCAGCCCATTACAGAGCCAGCAGCCAGCTGCAAACCCAGCATCTGGCTCTGGCTGCTGGCCTGACCCTGCCCTGGAGCTCAGGGGGCAGTTTGGGTCTTGATGGCCCCGGCTGGCAGCGTGGATCGTGGGCGCTCACTGGCTCTGCCCTGTCTCTGTGCCTGCCAGCAAATCCCCAACGCGCACAAGGACTGGGTCTGCGCCCTGGCCTTCGTCCCTGGCCGCCCCATGCTGCTGAGCACCTGCCACGGGGGCGTGGTGAAGGTCTGGAACATGGAGAACTTCACACCCGTTGGGGAGATCAAGGGCCACGACAGCCCCATCAATGCCATCTGCACCAATTCCAAGCACATATTCACTGCTTCCAGGTGAGGGTGGTGGGCTGGGCTAGGCCCCTGCGGCATGGGGGAGGGAGGTCTGACCCCCAACTCACCCCAGTGCAGCAGAGCTGCAGGAGCTCTCCAAACCCACTGTTGCTCCCCGCATGTGGCAGGGCCTGGAATGGCGCTGGGAGTGAGGGATGGGAACAGCGCCGGAGCCGGGCTGCAGGCGGTTTGGTGTGGGGCAGCAGTCGGCTGCAGGGCCCCCAACCCCTCCCCATCTAGCCTCTCGTCTCCTCCATCTCTCAGCCATTGTTAGGTCGCCCCACAGTGAGGCTCTTCTGCCCCATCCAGTTATGCCAAGCGCTGGTCCTGCCCTGCCCCGCCATGCTTTTGGGATGCTCTTGCCAGCTCCTTTGATGTGCCGGGACTAGCCAGACCTGGTGCTGCTGGCCCTGCCACCCTCAGCGCAGAGAACGGACTTCCTGCCAACCGGGCACCAGCTCCTCCTCGACGGTGCCTTGTGCATCTCCAATGAGAGCACCACCGCCCCCTCCTTCTGCTCCCCAGCCCCTGTGCACAGCCCTGGCCCCCAGAGGGGGTCCCCAGGTTCACAATGTCTCTGGCACCGTCTCTGATCTCCTCTTTTCCGACCATGTCCTTTTTCTCCTTTCCTTTCTCTTCCCTCCCCCCCCCTCTGTTTCTCTCTGTGCCGCAGTGACTGCCAGGTAAAGCTATGGACTTACGTGCCTGGGCTCACCCCCTGCCTTCCTCACCGCGTTCCTTGCCATAAAGGGGCGTGCCACTAGCCTGCCTTGACCCTCCTCCTGCTCTCTCTGGCTCTCACCCCCTCTGGCTCTCTCTCATTTTCTTTCTCTGTCTCTTCTCTCTCCGCTCTGGTCTCAGCTGCTTCTTAACAGTATGAGATTCTTTTGGATTTTCCCCCCATGTAGAGCTCTTTGCAAGAGGAGACTGTCCTCTTGCCCCCCACCTCCCAGTCCCCCAGGTGATTGGATTCAGTGGCCAGCTCAGGGGTTTGCCCATCTGACTACTGCTCCTCCTGGGCCACTGCTGGGGGGATCCCCGCCCCATCCCCACCCCCCACTGCGTCACTGGCCACTGCCAGTGAGGTGCCACTGGCTGAGCCTGCGTTACTGGCAGAGTGCCCTGTTACTGGCGCTCTGGGGGATTATCCCGCTGGCGGGAAGCTGGGCGCATCTGCTCCCTCCTTGCGCTGGTGCCCGCCCGCCTGGGGCACAGCGGCCTTGCTCTCCTGGGCTGCAGCGTGATGCATTTGGGGGCGGGGGAGTTGGGGGCAGGGCGTGGCCCGTAGCTGATTGTACTCGCTGTGCTGCCTCTCCCAGCTGGGGCGGCGGCGGCCTCCAGCCTCACTTCCTCTCTCTCTTCCTTCCCCAGCGACCTGACAGTGAAGCTCTGGAGCCGGAGAAGATTGCTGAACGGCCCGACCTAGGCACTGGAAAGGCCGGAGCCAGGGCGACTGTCAGGCTCCCTGGCGGGCCCAGGCCCCAGCCCCTCTCCCTGGCTGTGAAGAGCTGGGAGCGGCCTGGCCTGTGTGTGCTCCAGTTTCCAGGACTCTGGGGTGACGGCGTCTCAGCTGGGGCTTTGTGAACTGCCCGCTTCCACGGCTAGGGGGCATCGTTCCCGTCCAGTCCCACGCTGGGTTTCCATGATGCAGAAGGCTTTCTGCTGACCAGGGCGTGGCCAGGCAGTGCTTCGGGACATGGCCTTGCCAGCCACGGGGAGGACCCCAATCTGAGAGACTCAACGGGATCATTCCAATGTGTCCCGCAGCCCGTTCAGCAGCCCCAGATCCTGGATGTGCGAGAGGGATCCTGCCACCTGCATCCTGCTGCTGGCCTCTGCACCTCCTGGGTGCCTGGGGTCTCATTCCTTCTGCAAGCGGCTGCAGGCCCCTCTCCACACTTCATCGTTCAGCAGAGCTGGGATCTGCCGGCCGGTACCGAAATACAGAGAGGACTTGTGTGCTGCTGACCTCAGCCTAGCACCAGCAGGGTGCATGGAGCCCCGTTCGCAGCACTGGCTGTGGTACCCTCCTGGAGCTGGGACTCACTCTGTCCCATCTGCTACCATGTGTGCTGCAGGGGCAGGGCTGACTAAGGTCTAGCACCCCACGGCTCACCCCTTTCAGGCCCCCAATTAGCTGTTAGCACCGTAGAGCCAGAGTGCTAGCCCGGTTCCTACTAATCACTGGTGACAGGGCACAGTATCCACTTCAGAAGCCGACTCCTTTAGCCCCCAAAGCCTTGGGGGAAGCCTGTGGTTCCGACAGGTCCCATCCCTTATGCTCCTCAGGACACAGTAGTAACTCCCCTTCTGAGGGCCCTGTTCTGCAGCCCTTATGTTGGGCAGGGCTGTGGGCCTGCAGCAGGAGACTTTGCTTGGCAGCACTCCCCAGCATAAGGGTTACAGACCTGGGGCCGCACTACTCGGAAGGTGGAGTCTCATGAGCAACGGGGTGTCCCAGCACTGCCTCTCTCCCAGGACCCTGTTTCCTTCCTGGTCCTTTACACTCAGCCCTTCCACCTCCCGCTGACCCCCATTTCAGGTACGATCCCCCAAAGAGCACAAGGGTCAGTTTTTTTTCTCTGAGCTGACAGCGTCTCCCATGCCACCACCCCCTTCAGCCCTAGAAACAAAGTCACTTGCTTTAAGATTCCAAGGCAAAGTTTCTCTCTGGCAGAGCTGGGTTGTGGGACCCAGGGGAGTAGGACAAATGGCCTTCATCGGTGGCCTCTTCAAAGGCAGTGGGCCATTGGCACTGGGACTGACCTAGAGCGGGACTCGTTCCACCCCTCCCTGCCATACCCCAAAGTTCCACCCAGCGATTCTTCTGGTGCCCAGCCCTGCAACTCTTAGCTGAATTGTCCCATGCCTCACCCTGTTCGTCCAGGGGCTCCTCCACCTTCCACTACAGCCCTGCTTTACCCCGGGACAATGCCCAGCCTGGGGTGTAGTCTGTCTGCATGATCCCCACCAGGCACTGGCAGGAGCACTGCTTTACATTAAGGTTCTTTTGGTGATGGGCTAACCTTACCCCTGTCCTGCATTTCCAGTGTGAACAGCTGTAGATGGAAACCCAGACAGTAGAGATGGAGCAGGACTAACCGTGGTCACTTTGTCTAGCCCTCACCCTGTGTCTATACTATAGAAGTGTTGCAAACAGCAGGTGCATTTTCCTGCCCGGATAGGATTTTGGAGATGTTAACGCTTGCTACGGCTTTCTCGCTGTATGGGTTGTGGGATCCATTGGAGCGGTCTGTGTTCTGTGTACAGGACAAGATGTGTAGATCTTTTATACCTGGATGTATTACTGTAATTACAATTATTTAATCAATAAAATGAATAAAAGCATTAAAGTACATCAAAATGAAACAGAGGATTGCTATGTACAGGGTGGGAGATTGCATGTGAGTGATGTTCGTCCATCGTTATCGATGAAGACCTCAACCACTCATTCTTTCGCTGACCGGGCTCTGTACGTCCGAAGATGACTGATCAGTCCGATTCGGGCGTGGAACGTCCTGTCACATGTCGGGCAGACATGTAATGGCACTGTCGATGATGTACAAGCAGCTCTGGACTTGCGCAGCTCACGCTTTTTTTCAGCCTCAGCAATACGCCTCGCCTCAGAGGTATTACTACCTGTGTGAATGAATGTATAGCCACAGCCTGACTCGGACAGCTGTCCTTCATTAGCAAGGCGAGTTTCGCTAAGGGCTGCAATGTCAATGTTGTAGCGTGCGAGCTCTCTAGCGACAAGTGCTGTTCTTCTCTCCGGTTTATCTGCCGTGATGTTGTCCAGTAACGTGTGCACATTCCATGATCGGCGTCACTCTAAGTTTTGTTTTTATACGACCGCTTTTGTGGGATCCCCGCCAGCCGCGGTATGCTGGCCAGGGTAAGGTGAAGCAGGCAATGTTTAAGGCACCTTTTCTAGCCCCCTCCTCATTCTACGGAGGTGAGCAGTGCAATCCTGAATAGGGCTGCTCAGTCGCTCAAGAAGTTGCCGAGCTCCACTGCTGCTTCGGTCAGTGAGGAACGACCATTATGCCTGAGCCGCCTATGTGCAGGTCCGCAGCTACAGCTCCCAGTGTATCCACACCTGCTGCTTCGTCGCTCGCCCATCGCCACAGGACTTGATATGATATGATATTATGTCGAGACTTGCGCATGAATTGGATTAAAGTGAGGGAGAGTTGTGTGACGTCAGCCTCACTCTCTCTTCCCAGTTCCTATCTGTATCCAGTGGCAAGACAGAAGTCGAGACGGCTGGAGATAGGGCAGGGCGCAGTGGATGACCAGGACGCCTACGTGTCTTGTCGTGCTCTTAAGCGTTCCACAACGCTTGCTGTCATCGCCTTCCTGACCATTGAACCAGGTTGCCTCAGTCAGTCAGATCCAGCCTTCGCATGCAATGGGTAGACAGGCCCTAACTCACAGAGTCTCATACTCATCGGCTACCCTCACCTGGTTTAGCCCACCGGTCGAGACGGTCTCCGGGGTGTGGCCGCTGTCACATGCTGACAGCTACTTGGAGCCACAGGTGAGAGCTGGGTATTGTCAAGTGGGGACCAAAGTGGATGAGCTACTCCTAGGAGTACGACTGCTCCCCCATCAGAGGTACTACCCCTCCCTGACAACCCCATGTGAGTAGGTAACCGCTCGATAGCTTTGATCACCATATAGTTTTTGACAGGTTACCACACCCCATCCCCATTGCCGGCGCCATCCCCATTTTTCTGTGTTTGGCCGGGGGAAGGTTGCGTGCTTATGTTTTGACATATTTAGAGAAAAAGTATGAAAGACTAGAAAGAGGCTGTAAGGGGTTTGCAGCTCCCTACCCGTCCGTCTGGGCAGGAGACAACGCTAGGGTGACCAGACGTCCCGATAAAATCAGGACCGTCCCGATATTTATGTATTTGTCCCGCGTCCCGATTGATCTTCGGTCGGGACGCTGCACTCCGCTTTTTTTTTTTTTTCTTCTCCTCTGACTGCCAGCAGCACTCAGCTGTTCTCCGTTGGTCCCCCCCAGCTCCTAAAAACCAGAGGCTGAAGGTATGCATACCTAAGGAAGGGTGCATAATCTCCTCTGACTGCCCACAGCACTCGGCTGTTCTCAGCCCCCACCCTCGACTGCCGGCAGCACTGGGCCACAGTAGGGAATTGGGAGA
>NW_027055102.1:0-8924 GCF_011386835.1 Chrysemys picta bellii | reverse complement strand
AAATATATCAGAGGGATAAATACAAGGGAGGGAGAGGAATTATTTCAGCTGAGTACTAATGTGGACACGAGAACCAATGGATATAAACTGGCCGTGGGGAAGTTCAGGCTTGAAATCAGACGAAGGTTTCTGACCGTCAGAGGGGTGAAATATTGGAACGGCCTTCCGAGGGAAACGGTGGGGGCAACGGACCTGTCTGGTTTTAAGATTAAGTTGGATAAGTTTATGGAGGGAATGGTTTAATGGTAAAACATAGTAGCCGAGGAAAACCAAGCAATGGTACGTAAATAGCATAATGGCAAACAAGGGTCAGACTAGAGACTCTTGCCTACATGCTCGGGGTATTACTGATCGCCATATTTGGGGTCGGGAAGGAATTTTCCTCCAGGGTAGATTGGCTGAGCCTCTGGAGGTTTTTCGCCTTCCTCCGCAGCATGGGGCAGGGATCACTAGCAGGAGGGTCCCTGCCGATTGAAGTCACTAAAACACAGGATTGGGGACTTCAACGGCACAGTCCAGGGAAGGGTCTTGTGGCCTGCAGCATGCAGGGGGTCAGACCAGATGATCATAATGGTCCCTTCTGACCTTAAAGTCTATGAGTCTATAAGACCAAATACCATCCCTGATAGACATTTATCTAACCTACTCTTAAATATCTCAAGAGATGGAGATTCCACAACCTCCCTCGGCAATTTATTCCAGTGTTTAACCACCCTGACAGTTAGGAACTTTTTCCTAATGTCCAACCTAGACCTCCCTTGCTGCACTTTAAACCCATTGCTTCTGGTTCTATCCTTAGAGGCTAAGGTGAACAACTTTTCTCCCTCCTCCTTATGACACCCTTTTAAATACCTGAAAACTGCTATCATGTCTCCTCTCAGTCTTCTCTTTTCCAAACTAAACAAAGCCAATTCTTTCAGCCTTCCTTCATAGGTCATGTTCTCAAGACCTTTAATCATTCTTGTTGCTCTTCTCTGGACCCTTTCCAATTTCTCCACATCTTTTTTAAAATGCGGTGCCCAGAACTGGACACAATACTCCAGCTGAGGCCTAACCAGAGCAGAGTAGAGCGGAAGAATGACTTCTCGTGTCTTGCTCACAACACACCTGTTAATACATCCCAGAATCAGGTTTGCTTTTTTTGCAACAGCATCACACTGTTGACTCATATTTAGCTTGTGGTCCACTATAACCCCTAGATCCCTTTCTGCCGTACTCCTTCCTAGACAGTCTCTTCCCATTCTGTATGTGTGAAACTGATTGTTCCTTCCTAAGTGGAGCACTTTGCATTTGTCTTTCTTAAACTTCATCCTGTTTAACTCAGACCATTTCTCCAATTTGTCCAGATCATTTTGAATTATGACCCTGTCCTCCAAAGCAGTTGCAATCCCTCCCAGTTTGGTATCATCCGCAAACTTAATAAGCGTACTTTCTATGCCAATATCTAAGTCGTTGATGAAGATATTGAACAGCGCCGGTCCCAAAACAGACCCCTGCGATACCCCACTCGTTATGCCTTTCCAGCAGGATTGGGAACTATTAATAACAACTCTCTGAGTACGGTTATCCAGCCAGTTATGCACCCACCTTATAGTAGCCCCATCTAAATTGTATTTGCCTAGTTTATCAATAAAAATATCATGCGAGACCGTATCAAATGCCTTACTAAGGTCTAGGTATACCACATCCACAGCCTCACCCTTATCCACAAGGCTCGTTATCCTATCAAAGAAAGCTATCGGATTGGTTTGACATGATTTGTTCTTCACAAATCCATGCTGGCTGTTCCCTATCACCTTACCACCTTCCAAGTGTTTGCAGATGATTTCCTTAATTACTTGCTCCATTATCTTCCCTGGCACAGAAGTTAAACTCACTGGGGTCTGTAGTTTCCTGGGTTGTTTTTATTTCCCTTTTTATAGATGGGCACTATATTTGCCCTTTTCCAGTCTTCTGGAATCTCTCCCGTCTCCCATGATTTTCCAAAGATAATAGCTAGAGGCTCAGATACCTCCTCTATTAGCTCCTTGAGTATTCTAGGATGCATTTCATCAGGCCCGGGTGACTTGCAGGCATCTAACTTTTCTAAGTGATTTTTAACTTGTTCTTTTTTTATTTTATCTGCTAAACCTACCCCCTTCCCATTAGCATTCACTATGTTAGGCATTCCTTCAGACTTCTCGGTGAAGACCGAAACAAAGAAGTCATTAAGCATCTCCGCCATTTCCAAGTTTCCTGTTACTGTTTCTCCCTCTTCACTAAGCAGTGGGCCTACCCTGTCTTTGGTCTTCCTCTTGCTTCTAATGTATTGATAAAAAGTCTTCTTGTTTCCCTTTATTCCCGTAGCTAGTTTGAGCTCATTTTGTGCCTTTGCCTTTCTAATCTTGCCCCTGCATTCCTGTGTTGTTTGCCTATATTCATCCTTTGTAATCTGTCCCAGTTTCCATTTTTTATATGACTCCTTTTTATTTTTTAGATCATGCAAGATCTCATGGTTAAGCCAAGGTGGTCTTTTGCCACATTTTCTATCTTTCCTAACCAGCGGAATAGCTTGCTTTTGGGCCCTTAATAGTGTCCCTTTGAAAAACTGCCAACTCTCCTCAGTTGTTTTTCCCCTCAGTCTTGATTCCCATGGGACCTTACCTATCAGCTCTCTGAGCTTACCAAAATCTGCCTTCCTGAAATCCATTGTCTCTATTTTGCTGTTCTCCCTTCTACCCTTCCTTAGAATTGCAAACTCTATGATTTCATGATCACTTTCACCCAGGCTGCCTTCTACTTTCAAATTCTCAACGAGTTCCTCCCTATTTGTTAAAATCAAGTCAAGAACAGCTTCCCCCCAGTAGCTTTTTCAACCTTCTGAAATAAAAAGTTGTCTCCAATGCAGTCCAGGAATTTGTTGGATAGTCTGTGCCCCGCTGTGTTATTTTCCCAACATATAGCCGGATAGTTGAAGTCCCCCATCACCACCAAATCTTGGGCTTTGGATGATTTTGTTAGTTGCTTAAAAAAAGCCTCATCCACCTCTTCCACCTGGTTAGGTGGCCTGTAGTAGACTCCTAGCATGACATCTCCCTTGTTTTTTACCCCTTTTAGCCTAACCCAGAGACTCTCAACACTTCCGTCTCCTATGTCCATCTCTACCTCAGTCCAAGTGTGTACATTTTTAATATACAAGGCAACACCTCCTCCCTTTTTCCCCTGTCTATCCTTCCTGAGCAAGCTGTACCCATCCACACCAACATTCCAATCATGTGTATTATCCCACCAAGTTTCAGTGATGCCAACAATGTCATAGTTGTATTTATTTATTAGCACTTCCAGTTCTTCCTGCTTATTCCCCATACTTCTCGCATTTGTATATAGGCATCTAAGATACTGGTTTGATCTTTCCTCCCAGTTTTGTCCTGACCCTCCTTTCCCTCTGACAATATAGCCCACACTCCCTCTCGTTTTTGACCCATCTCCCTGGTCTCCATGTTCCCCACTTACCTGTGGGCTTTGCTCACCTGTCCCCGTCGAACCTAGTTTAAAGCCCTCCTCACTAGGTTAGCCAGTCTGTGTCCAAAGGTACTAATAACTTGAGCTGTGGTTTGGAGGTGGAACAGCTGTCAAGGGCACTGAGGGGGAGAGAGCAGGAGCTCATCCTTCAAGGAGGGGGGTTGTCACTGGAGGTTACTAGAAAGGATAAGAAGACTCCATTCTGGGGTTCAGGAGGTGAATTTATCCCTCAGTGGTGGGCAGGTGATGGGTGTAAATACTGCTGGTTCCAGGTGTCCTTAATTGCCCCTGATTCCTCGGGGCATTTGAGTCTCTGACAGGTTCTCGTTCCCTTGCAGGAGGAGGACGTCACGGCCAAAAGTGATGCACCAGCTCCGCATCATCCGGCACTTGCGCCAGATTCCTGAGACACTGCAGGGGCTGTTCCTCTGAGGCCTTAGCAACTCCCTCTCCCTGCTGCAGGTACTGCTCTGGCTCACTGTAAATGGGGAGCTAGTGGAAGGGGAAATGGAGCCCCGTGGCACTCACTAAAAGGGAAAGTGGTGGATTCTCCATCTCTTGATGCCATTGAAGGAAGACTAGATGCCTTTCTGCAATGTGTGTGCCCAAAAAGTAACTATTTTACTATACAGCAAGCCTATGGTATGCAAGGGGTTAGATGAGATGCTCTAAAGGTCTCTTCTGGCCATAAAGTCCCCTAATTTTGGAAACACTGAGTGTAGCATTGGGAGCAGCCTCTGATGTTTTACCGTCTAGCCGGCTTGCTTCCTAGAATGAACAGGCATTGAGTGGGGTGATCCACAGAGAGTAGCTGAAACCTTCAAAGTGTCAGGCCAGCAGCAGGACATTAGGACTTCCGGGGAAGGGTGGGTGTGGCAGTGATATCACAAAGGCCTTTTGCAGGACGTCAGCCTATTGGTCAAAGGTGTTAGGGAGGTGGTGACCTCAGAGAGAGATGCTGACATCAGCCTGGCAGGACAGGAGCACAGGGCCAGGGAAACCTCAGAGACCCCTGTGGCTTTGCTTCAGCAAGTCTCCTTCTCGAGGTCTCTCTTTGAGGACTGAGAGAGTGTTAGGGTTGACGTATGTGAGTGTGTGCAGGAGCCTCTTTCGAGTTTTCTCCTTTCCTTTGACGGATTTTACTAGAAAACAGACGTCCCTATTTAGAAGGTAAGAGCCTCCAAGTGGTTTTGGAACCTGCTCAGTCTGATCCATCTGGTGCCAGCTGAATTCTAGGCATGGAAAACAGTAGTTTAAGATGGCAGAATTTTATTCCCTCCCTGGGATTTTGTCCCGTAGAATCACTGGGGACATTAGGGTTTGTCCTTTTCGTTTTACCTTTTCCTCCATCCCCCCTTCCTTTCTCTTCATCTCTTACTTCTTTTGTCCTTTCTCCTGTTCCCCTTTCACCACCAGGAGTGGTGTGTGTGTGTTTGTGTGTGTCTTGCTGGGGGTGCTCTTCACGTCCCCTTGTGGGGAGTTCATCCAAAACTGTATGGTTGAAATAGTGCTTGGACTCCACTGACACTAGATGCTGCCATCCTGTGGCTTAGCATTAGTGTCTGGGATGACTTGGGGCAAGATCTCAACCTCCCCTCAACCCACTTCACTTCTGGCAGAATCCCTCCTGCCCCCCCGCTAGAGCCGCCTCGATGCCCAACCTGGTTGGGGGTGCAGAAGAGGGTTCTGATAACTTGAGGTTTGGTTTGGAGGTGGAACAGCTGTGAAGAACACTGACGGGGAGGTAGCAGGAGCTAATCCTACAAGGAGGGGGGTTGGCACTGGAGGATACTAGAAAGGACAAGAAGACTCCATTCTGGGGTTCAGGAGGTGAATTCATCCCTCAGCGGTGGGCAGGTGGTGGGTGGAAATACTGCTGGTTCCAGGTGCCCTTAATTCCCCCTGATTCCTCGGGGCCTTTGAGTCTCTGACAGGTTCTCGTTCCCTTGCAGCAGGAGGACGTCACGGCCAAAGTGATGCACCAGCTCCGCATCATCCGGCACTTGCGCCAGGTGCCTGAGACACTGCAGGGGCTGTTCCTCTGAGGCCTTCAGCAACTCCCGCTCCCTGCTGCAGGTACTGCTCTGGCTCACTGTAAATGGGGAGCTAGTGGAAGGGGAAATGGAGTCCCCTGGCCCTCACTAAAAGGGAAAGTGGTGGATTCTCCATCTCTTGATGTCATTGAATGAAGACTAGATGCCTTTCTGGAATGTGTGTGCCCAAAGAGTAACTATTGTACTATACAGTAAGCCTATGATATGCAGCGGGTTAGATTAGATGCTCTAAAGGTCTCTTCTGACCATAAAGTCTACTAATTTTGGAAACACTGAGTGTAGCATTGGGAGCAGCCTCTGATGTTTTACTGTCTAGCCTGCTTGCTTCCTAGAATGAGGATGCATTGAGTGGGGTGATCCACAGAGAGTAGCTCAAACCTTCAAAGTGTCAGGCCAGTAGCAGGACATGAGCACTTTAGGGTTTGGTTGGGTGTGGCAGTGATATCACAAAGGCCTTATCCTGGACCTCAGCCTATGGATCAAAGGTGTTAGGGAGGTGGTTACCTGAGAGAGAGATGCTGACATCAGCCAGGCAGGACAGGAGCGCAGGGCCAGGGAAACCTCAGAGACCCCTTTGGCTTTGCTTTAGCAAGTCTCCTTCTCGAGGTCTCCCTTTTTAGGACTCAGAGAGTATTAGGGTTCAAGTATGTGAGTGCGAGGAGGAACCTCTTTCGAGTTTCTCCTTTTATTGATTTTACTAGAAAACAGACGTGCCTGTTGAGAAGGTAAGAACCTTGGAGAGGTTTTAACCTGCTCAGTCTGCAGTCTGATCCATCTGGTGCCAGCTGAATTCTAGGCATGGAAAACACTAGTTCAAGGTGGCAGAATTTTATAGCCCACCTGGGATTTTGTGCCGTAGAATCACTGGGGACATTAGGGTTTGTCCTTTTCATTTTACCTTTTCCTCCATCCCTCCTTGCTTTCTCTTGTTCCCCTCCCACCACCAGGAGTGGTGTGTGTGTGTGTGTTGCTGGGGGTGCTCTTCACCTCCCCTTGTGGGAAGTTGACACTGCAAGGGCTGTGCCTCTGTGGACATCAGCAACTCCCACTCCCTGCTGCAGGTACTGCTCTGGCTCACTGTAAATGGGGTGCTAGTGGAAGGGGAAATGGAGCCCCCTGGCAATCACTAAAAGGGGAAGTGGTGGATTCTCCATCTCTTGATGTCATTGAATGAAGAGTAGATGCCTTTCTGGAATGTGTGTGCCCAAAGAGTAACTATTGTACTATACAGGAAGCCTATGATATGCAGGGGCTTAGATTAGATGCTCTAAAGGTCTCTTGTGGCCATAAAGTCTACTAATTTTGGAAACACTGAGTGTAGCATTGGGAGCAGCCTCTGATGTTTTACTGTCTAGCCCACTTGCTTCCTAGAATGAAGACGCATTGAGTGGGCTGATCCACAGAGAGTAGCTCAAACCTTCATAGTGTCAGGCCAGCAGCAGGACATTAGCACTTAAGGGTTTGATTCGTGGCAGTGATATCACAAAGGTCTTTTGCAGGACCTCAGCATATTGGTCAAAGGTGTTAGGGAGGTGGTAACCTCAGAGAGAGATGCTGCCATCAGCGAGGCAGGACAGGGGCGCATGGCCAGGGAAACCTCAGAGACCCCTGTGGCTTTGCTTCAGCAAGTCTCCTTCTCGAGGTTTCTCTTGAGGACTGAGAGAGTATTAGGATTCACGTATTTGAGTGAGAGCAGGAGCCTCTTTCGAGTTGTCTCCTTTCCGTTTACTGATTTTACTAGAAAACAGACATCCCTGTTTAGAAAGTAAGAGCCTCCAAGAGGTTTTGGAACCTGCTCAGTCTGATCCATCTGGTGCCAGCTGAATTCTAGGCATGGAAAACACTAGTTCAAGGTGGCAGAATTTTAATCCCTCCCTGTAATTTTGTCTGGTAGAATCACTGGGGACATTAGGGTTTGTCCTTTTCGTTTTACCTTTTCCTCCATCCCTCCTTCCTTCCTCTTTATCTCTTACTTCTTTTATCCTTTCTCTTGTTCCCCTCCCACCACCAGGAGTGGTATATGTGTGTGTGTGTGTATGTGTGTGTGTGTGTGTGTGTGTGTGTGTGTTGCTGGGGGTGCTCTTCACCTCCCCTTGTTGGGAGTTGATCCAAAACTGTATGGTTGAAATAGTGCTTGGACTCCACTGACACTAGATGCTGCCATCGTGTGGTTTAGCATTAGTGTCTGGGATGACTTGGGGCAAGATCTCAACCTCCCCGCAACCCACTTCACTGCTGCCAGAATCCCACCTGCCCCCCCTGCTAGAGCCGCCTCCCTGGCCAACCTGGGTGGGGGTGGAGAAGAGGGTTCTGATAGGGAACAGCCAGCATGGATTTGTGAAGAACAGCAGAGGCTAACAGCAGGAGTTTGCCTGGGAGCTGTCCAAGAGGAGGTACGCTAAGTGCTGCATTAGGGGGGCTGTGTTGGTGAGTATCTGAGTGCCTGCTGCTGGGACAGTTGGTCAGTTTGACCGTGTGCTTGATTGCTTGCTTGTTTGTTTGAAAAGTGTGAATTGGGAGTGCTTTGTTCCAGGTGGGCCTTGAGGGGGCCTGACTGGTATACAAGGGCAGTCAGCAGCGAACCAGCTGAGCGGCGAACAGCAGAGGCTAACAGCAGGAGTTTGCCTGGGAGCTGTCCAAGAGGAGGTATGCTAAGTGCTGCATTAGGGGGGCTGTGTTGGTGGGCCTTGAGTGGGCCTGACTGGTATATAAGGGCAGTCAGCAGCGAACCAGCTGAGCGGTGAACAGCAGAGGCTAACAGCGGGAGTTTGCCTGGGAGTTCGCGTGGGGAGAGCGCACTGAGGCTTTCATCTGCAGGTTTCTCCGAGTAGTTCCTGCAACAGTTGAGGAAGCTCCTAAGAGGACGGTGATATGGAAGGTGAGCGATCAGCTGTTGTAACCTGCACAGGTTGTGCCATGTTTGTCTTTCTTCCGCAGGACAGAAGTGACTTTGTCTGTACAAAGTGCAAGCTGGTCTCCATATTGGAGGAGAAGGTTCGAGGGCTGGAGAAACAAGTACCGACTCTGCGTTGCATAAGGGAAAATGAAGATTTCCTGGACAGACGTCAGGAGATGCTTCTACGGCCACAATGTTCTGAAGATTCAGAGCAGGCGCAGCAGGGACAGAAGGATTGTGAGGAGGTTTGGCAGCATGTGACCTCCAGAAGAAGAAAGAGGAGCGTCCATGCACCGGCAATGGAGATACAGGTGAGCAATCGTTTCCATGTTCTCTCTACAGGTGCTAATGCGGAGAGTGGACTAGATGGCCCATCTGAGGGAAGGGAGCATAAGGAGACTCCACCGATTGGAAGGCAAAAGATGCACTGTCCTAGGGATGGGGGTTCCACGACCACCACTCCCAAGAGGAGG
>NW_027055101.1:0-8928 GCF_011386835.1 Chrysemys picta bellii | reverse complement strand
GTAGAGGGCGGGCCCGGGTTCCCCCCAAACCTCCCAATTGACCTGGACTGTGGGTTCTCCCAGAGGGGAAGGTCTCTGGACTGTTCCTCAGTCCACATGGTGAATCTCTGAGGCAAGAAAATCCTCCAATAAGCGCAGGACCCACCAAGATAGAGGAGGAACTTTGTCACAGTCATTTAACCCTAACTGAATTTCCTGGGTTTAGAAGGCTCAGTTTTGAGAATTATTGCAACAGCCCGGCAATGTCGTTTACCCTGAATCACTGATCTGTTCTCCCAGCCTTAGCTCCATTTTATCATCATTTGCTTGGATCAGTACATGGGGGTGTGAGCGTTTCCATTCTCAGGTAACGTAGAGGACAAAATACCAACACACTGTACACTAAGGATGGCACGTTCCAGGAGCTAAAACTGTCACCTCAGGGAAATTGATCCCTGGATTTGATTTTAAACTAGCACCAGGTGCCTCCACTTGGAAATACTCTAGGGGAACTTGAAGACTAATGACAGGTTTCAGAGTAACAGCCGTGTTAGTCTGTATCCGCAAAAAGAAGAACAGGAATACTTGTGGCACCTTGGAGACTAACAAATTTATTAGAGCATATGCTTTATCCAAACAAGTGGGCTGTAGTCCACGAAAGCATATGCTCTAATAAATTTGTTAGTCTCTAAGGTGCCACAAGTATTCCTGTTAGTCTTTTTGAAGACTAATGTAAACTTTGGTAGGCGGGGTATTATTCAAACAAGCTGAAACAGGTATTAGAAAAAAGGTGGAGAGTAAAAAGAAATTGGAATTAGTGTAATGCGGTTGAACCACATATGGTCCTGCCTCTGAACCAGTGTCCCCTTTCCGACACCAATGTCACCCCTTTACTGGGCATTGAGAGATTCCAGGGCCTTGCAGGTTGGCTTCCCATTGGAGCAGAAATCAGTGACCTAGTCTGGCTATTTTCTTATTGTAACTTGTTTATTTACATTATAAACGACCCCAAGGGAAGCAGGCATGGGAGGGGCTTGGAGCGTCCTTTAAAGGTCAGGGACAAGCTGGGAAGGGGCCAGGCTGAGCACTAAGGACCAGGCCCTAGGAGGGAAAGACAGGGCAGTTTAGGAGATGGGGCAGATAGTCCAGTTGGTTTCGGCTCCCAGGACCAGACACCCAGAGGTGAAGGTGATTGTCGGGACTTCTGTCCTTCTTCCCCAGTGTAGATTTGATAGTGGAGAAGACTGATGCCGTAAGGGGGAAGTGAGTTACCCCAAGGTCACCCAGTGAGTTTATATCACGAATGCATACTCGGAAGGAACCAATAGAAACATGGATTTTCCAGTCTCTTCTTTCTAGGAGTCCCCAGGGCTAAGGTAAAACCCCTGCGGCCCCTCCCCATTCTGCTCACCTCCAAGATGTGCTGGAGTTTGTCTGTGCTGGGGGGTGCTGTCAGCAGGATCGAGAGCTCGTCATCCATGTTCTCTGGGCAGGCCTTGCTCAGAGCCTGCCAGCGGAGGGAGACCAGGGGTCAGGAGCCTCTATTAGCACCGGTGTGCCGTTGACCAGGAGCTGGATGAGGTAAGCGCCGCCTGGCCGGAGCTCGCACCCAGAAACCCTGCCCCAGGTCGGAACCCCCTCCCACACCCAAATTCCCTCCCAGACCTCACACCCGGCACCCCAACCCTCTGCCCCAGGTCGGAACCCCCTCCTGTACCCTAATCCCTCCCAGACCCCACACCCCCACCCGCACCCCAATCCCCTACCCCAGCCCTGAGCCTCCTCCCGCACCCAAACTCCCTCCCAGAGTCCGCACCCCAACCCTCTGCCCCAGCCTGGATCCCCCTCTGGCACCCTAAACCCCTAATCTCCAGCCCAATCCCAGAGCCCGCATCCCCACCGGAGCCCTCACCCCTCCCTGCACTCCAACCCCCAGCCCCAGGCCAGTGAAAGTGAGTGAGGGTGTGAGAGCGAGCGACTGAGGGAGGTGGGCTAGGCTGGAGTGAGTGGGAGTGGGGCCTTGGGGAAGGGCATGAAAGGGGTTGGGTCAAGGGCATTTGGTTTTGTGCAAGTAAAAAGTTGACAACCCTACCTAAGGACCTTTGAAAAGCAGCCTCCTTAGCACCGCTCCTGATACCAGGGGCCAAGGCGCCCCCGGACATGAGAACCACAATAGGCCAGAGCAAAACGCTGCGTTAGAAATCGGAGCTCAGGCTGCCAAGCGAACGATAGCTGACAGACAGGAGATGTGGGAATTAAGGTTGTGCCTTCAGCCAGCAACTGGTGTTCATCCGTTTGCACCACACACACACCTGTAGCCAGGGCCACTATTTCCTTGTCTGTCTGCCTGTTTAGCGTCTCTCGGTCCTTACTGTGCCCATCACCGTGGTGTCTGAGTGGCAAACCAAGGGTTTGACGTGTGCATATGAAACTGCCTGACTGTAAGGACGTGGTTTGGGGTGGATCAGTGACTGCTGGGGCGATTGGTGGCAGAAGGCTCTGAGGGCCTGGCTCATTCCGACCTGGCTCATTCCAATGGCTTCTACAGCTGAGAGCAGCCCAGTCTCCTGCCTGGGTCCGACGCAAACCAGGAAGTACAGGACCACGGTCAATAAGAGCAGCTCAAAAGATCATTTTCGCTGAGCCCAGCCCTGCACAGATTTCCAGCTTAGGTTTGCATTTTCAGCAAAAGTTCTTGTTGATTATTTTTTCCCAACCCCCTTCTGCCTCCATAATAGCCAGCCACCCCGTCAGTCGCATCCTGGGGCGCTCCAGGGACAGCGTACGTGCGTGTATGTGTACATCTGTATATATCTGTATGTGTACATGTGTGTACGTGTATGTACACATGAGTGTGTGCACATGTGAGTGTGCGTGTGTATGTGTACATGTGCCCCAGTCAGATGTATACATCTGGATTTCCCTTGAAAGAATTTTCAAATTGAGCTGATCAAGTGCAATGGCAAAGCACCCAATTCCTCTGCCCCCCAACTGCCTTCGCTGCTTTAACGTACAACCTGCTCCGCTGGCACCTCTGACTCCTGAAAGCCCTAACGCTCCAGGGGAGCAGGCCGTGACCTGCCCTGCCCTGGCTGCCCCGGGTGTTACCTCGGAGGGAATCGTTCCAGATTCCAATGGGTGGCAGGTCCAGGGAAGAGCCTTATCTGGGGGGAGGCTGTACCAGACCCGCCCGACCCAGGCAGGCTCCCAGGTACTCTCTGCTCGGGGCTGATAAGGCTCCTTAGCAGTTTCTCTCCAAACAAATTCCAGTTCAAGACACCTGAGAGCTCCACAGCAGGGCAGCATCCCCGGAGCGCAGCAGGGCGGGGGTTAGGGGGAGCAGTCGGTAGCAGCACCTGCCCCTCGTACGGCAGGAGCGAGAAGTGCCAGCCTCTCTGCACAGAGCAGCAGCGTTCAGCCTGGGCCAGACGTGCTGCGGTGATGGGTAAGAGCGGGCTCGGAGAGCCAGAGGGTCTGTGGGGCAGCCCTGGGCCCTTCTGCTCCGCACTAGGGCCGGGTGGGCGTGTTCAGCTGGGATTGGAACCCACCAGCACTTGTGGGTGTGAATGCGGGGCTGGAATGCAACGTGGGGGGCTCCCACCTCGCCTGCGGGCGACTAGGGGGAAGGGCAGAGAGACACCTGGGCTGAGACCCCAGCTCCAGGGAGACAGTCACCCCGGCCCAGCCGGGTTAAATTGCCCAGCTGTGTGACAGCCCCCCCATCCCAGATGGGTTCCCCCCCCCCCGGTATGTCACAGCAGGGTAATGTGCGTATTGAACGGCAGGGGTTGCCAGGGACTGGCTGGGAGAGGCTTTTGGGGATGGAGGAAGCAGCACTAAGGTACATGACAACCTCCCTACAGAGGAGGGGCCGTGCCCCGCAGGTGTGGGGCAGGGAGCTGGGACACTGCGCGGTGGGTCATTGTCTGGCCCAGGCCCTTCCTAGCCGGAGGCCGAGGCATTTTCTTCAGGTCACCTTCCGCTGCAGCTTGGCCACGGGCCCCCATAGCCACTAGCCCAGCCAGGGATCCCAAGTGGGGATTGTCACGAGTGGCTCCTCCCTGCCGCCAGCAGCTCTTCACTGCCAGGGAATTCCTGAAATCCTGTGTGCCCCTCCCCCACCCACCTCCTGGGGCTGTGAGTGCCCCCCCCGGACACCCCCTCCCCCCGAGCTCTGAGTGCCCCTGGCCAGTCCATCCCCTCAGTCCCCCCCACTTCCTGGGCCTCTGAGTGCCCTCAGCCAGTCCCCCTCCCACACCCCGGGGCTGAGTGACCTTGGCCAACCCCCGTCCCTTCAGGAGGAACTCCCAGTACCCACCCAGCCCCCACACTTCAGGGTTCCCCTCCCTGCGGCTCTGTGGCCATACTCCCACCAGGCCAATTCAACCAATTCCCCTGAATCGGGCCCCGGGCCCAAGCCTCGGTACGGTGTACCGGCAAGAGCCTGTGCGCTGTACCAGGGTGGCCCGGCTTCCCCAGGGGGCAATTTAAAGGACCTAGGGCTCCCAGCAGGGGCCGGAGCCCCAGGCCCTTTAAATTGCCACCAGACCCCCACTGCTGGAGCCCTGGGGTAGGGCTGTGGGGCTCTGGGGGCTATTTAAAAAGTCCGGGGCTCCTGCTGCCTCTACAGCCCCGGCCCTTTAAATAGCCGCTGGAGCCCCGCTGCGTCCCCAGGGCTCCCGCGGCTATTTAAATGGCCGGGGCGGTAGAAGCAGGGGAGCACTGGGCCCTTTAAATAGCCCCCAGAGCCCTGAGATAGCGGGGGGACTCGGGGGCTATTTAAAGGGCCGGGGCTCCAGCTGCCTCTGCTGCACCCCGTCCCCGCACCAGCCCCGCACCCCCTGCCCTGCCCGCAGCCAGCCCCGTCTCCAGCCAGCCCTGCACCCCCTGTCCGCAGCCAGCCCCTGCTGCACCCCTGCCCTACCTCCAGCCCCGCCCCCCTGTTCTGCCCGCACCAGCCCCGCCCCCCTGCCCTGCCTGCAGCCAGCCCTGCACCCCCTGCCCACAGCCAGCCTCTGCCGCACCCCCTGCCCTGTCTCCAGGCAACCCCTGCCGCACCCCCCTGCGGCCCTGCCCAAAGCCAGCCAGCCCCACACACCCCTGTCTCCAGCCAGCCCCGCACCCCTTGCCCTGCGTGCAGCCAGACCCTACCTCCAGTGAGCCCCTGCACTGCCTCCAGCTAGTCCCATGTCCACTGGTGCCCTGCAGTTCCCAGGGCAATAACCCTGCACACCTGCTTCAATGAGGGGGGCAGGGAGCAGCTGGGACCCACACATGTGCACACCACTAGGGTGACCAGACAGCAAGTGTGAAAAATCGGGACAGGGGGTGGGGGATAATAGGATCCTATAAGAAAAAGACCCCAAAACCGGGACTGTCCCTATAAAATCAGGACATCTGGTCACCCTAGCACACCCCCAGGGAGTGGCGGGGCCCACACACGTGAAACGGAGCTCATTAATAACCGATCAACAGCATATATGATGCAATGTACATAATATATAATTTTATTATTTATATAGTTATGGAAAGTAAATAATACATGGAAGAAATGAAAGGCTTTTTTTTACATTATTTTTTTGGTTAGTCATCCCTGCCGGGGCCCCGCCAAAAATGTTCGAATTGGGCCCCGCCCTTCCTAAAGCCAGCCCTGCTGGAGAGAACAGGCGGATTCAGTCAGCAGGGGCTGCCGATCCGTCCCATTCACCAGAGCTGCCATCCTGTGGCTTCAGCATTAGTGGCTGAGGTGACTTGGGGAAAGGTCTCAACCTCCCCACATCCCACTTCACTGCTGCCAGAATCCCTCCTGCCCCCCCCCCCGCTACAGTCCCCTCCTTACCCAACCTGGGTGGGGCTGGAGGAGAGGGGTCTGAGAACTTGAGCTGTGGATTGGAGGTGGAACAGCTGTCAGGGGCACTGAGGGGGAGGTGGCAGGAGCTCCCCGTACAAGGAGGAGGGTTGCCACTGGAGGTCACTAGGAAGGACAACAAGACTCCATCCTGGGGGTCAGGAGGGGGAATCCATCCCTCAGAGGTGGGCAGGGGCTGGGTGGAAATGCTGCTGTTTCCAGGGGTCGTTAATCCCCCCTGATTCCTCAGAGGCGTCTGAGTCTCAGACAGGTTCTCGTTCCCTTGCAGCAGGAGGACGTCACGGCCAATGTGATGCGCCAGCTCCGTATCATGCGGCACTTGCGCCAGGTGCCCGAGGCGCTGCAGGGCCTGTGCCTCTGAGGCCACCAGCAACTCCCGCTCCCTGCTGCAGGTACTGCTTTGGCTCTCTGTAAATGGGGAGCTAGTGGAAGGGGAAATGGAGCCCCCTGGCATTCACAGAAACCCTCTCCCCTCTCTGTGGAGCAGGGTCCTTTCCTCTGCCCCCAAATTCCTTCATCTGGGACAGGAGCTCTTTCCCTCACATCCATTCCCCTCCCCCCTTTCCTTGATCTACCCCCATCCCATTCCCCCTGCGCCCAGGCAGAGCTCTGCCTGCCCCATATGGTGCAGAAAGGCCGTTGTGTCAGGGCCCCACCCCTAGCCCCACTGAAGCTCCGAAAGCTCCACTTTTGAGGAGGTGGGGGTGGGACAGAGGCTCAGGGCTAGCTTCACCTCCTGCCCTTTATTCTCCCCTTGGCCCTTCTATGGGGTCTCTGGGTGTGAATCGGAGCCTCATTCCCAGCTGTCTTCCAGGCCCTGGGATCTGGCACAGCCTCCCAGACGGGCACAGCCTGCAGCTGAGCCACGTCAGGGAGCAGTGGGGACAGGTCACCTCGTCCCATCCAAGCAAGCAATGCTGGGTGTCAGAGAGGCTTAGATGGGAGACCCTGCTCTCTCATGGAGGTAAGAGCCATTTACTCCTTGGGGCGTGTGGGTCTCTTGGGGGAGAAATGGGATCCTCGATGCACAGCCAGGCTGGGAGCTTCCCCTGTCCCTGGCTCCCAGTGACAGCGATGAGATGAGGAGGGATGAAGCTTGGAGAAGAATAGAATTTGCCCCCGCGTGGGCCAGGTTCTAAGAAGGAGGGTATATAACGGGGGGCTTGGGCTGTGGGTTATAAAGCCTGGAGCTAGGCCAAATGGATTACAGAGTGAGCTCCAGCTGAGGGGAAACCAGGGGAAACCGCAACAAAGGTACAGGAGCAGGCCTAGCTGTTCGGTACAGGGCCTTGGGGCAGAGCCTAGAATCCAGGGTAGGACTGGTTCTCCCATGGTCTCTAAGGAAGGGGATGTACAGGGCCATAGAAAGGGCTACCAAGGCCAGCAAGGGCAGGCCGAGCCAAAGTCAGGCTGAGGAAAAGCCCCCAAGGGACAGAGGATCTTGTTTCAGTTAAAGACATTTTTTGAATTTTCGTTTGGGATGAGCGCGACCCAGGAAGGAGTGGGACTAAAAGATGGTCACCTGGCCGAAGGGCTGAGTTCCCAGCCCAAATCCTGCTGGCGGGCGTGCTAGCCCAAGAAATCTGTGACCCCAGGCCTTGAAGGAAGGGGCACCTATCGGTGAGTGAACTCTGTTACAAGCCTGCTTCCATTGTGGAAACAGCCTGGTATTGGAGAGCGGTGGGGATGGCCTGTTGGTGAGGATGGCTGGAGGGGTCATACAGGAGGGGCAGCAGCGTCCAGTGAGGAGATCAGGGAACGGGTTGTTTGCAGTCCTGCCACTGAGCGGTAACGTGATCCTGGTCAGGTCACTCTCCCACCTGGTGCCTCACTTTCTCTGTCTTTGAAATGGGGATCATCCCGACCCACATTAAGAAAGGGTTTGATCCTCTGCTCTTGCTTCCCAAATCCCTGCCCTCCTTGCCCCACACAGGCCTCTGCCCTGTTGCTCAAACTCCCATGCACATGTTAGTGCCTGTGTCACCCCCGCAACTGCAAGGTCTCATGTACAGTCTCCTGCCAGCAAACTGAAGCTGCCACTAGATCCAGAATAGGAATCACAGTTCCTGTGCGCTGCCCTGAATGGAGTCTAGACCCTGGGCATGGGGAAGGCCAACGCTCACATCCAGGCCAACGCTCACATCTCCAAGCCCCTCCCATGCCTGCTTCCCTTGGGGTCTCTCTCCTGGCTGAGCACAGGCTGCCCTTCTATCTCTCAGCAGGCCTGGGTCCTAGTCACAGGCTGCGTCTTGTCATGTGACCCCCACACTTATTCCCTTCACCCTAGGAAGATGCATCACCTGGGCCAGGTGCAGTTGAGCTCCAACCCCTTTTCTGGCCATCTCACCCTGGGACAGGTTGAAACTGGTAACCTGTGGGTAACAGTAACTGGTTGCTCCCAAAGGTGCTGAAGACACAATGGAAGAGGAAATCCTTTGGCCTGGATTGAAATTATTCCGACTGAAAGTGAATGAGAGAAAATAGGTCCAGAGTTCTCTTCCTAGCAGCAGAAAATGTAGCGATTGATAGAAGTTCAGGTCAGAAAGGACCATTATGTGCATCTAGTCGCCCCTCCTGTATAACTCAGGGCCTAGAATGTAACCAAGTGGTTCCTTCAGCCAACCATAGCATGGGACTGAGCCAGAGCACGTCTTTCGGAACGACATCCGCATGCAGGAGAGCCAGCTGGCTACCAGAAAATCTCTCTTCTGCAGTGACGTGGGGTTAAGGGACATGGCGGAAAAGACATGGCGGCTGACCGCCACATGTTGTTCAGAGCCTATGGACAACACAGCTCCTGAAGTGTGTTTGTTCTGTGCTTATCCCCTATGTACCAGCAGGGCTGGACAGCATTTCTCCCAATGCAAGGTCCTATACGTGGCAACAAGGCATGCCGGCCACACCTCCAGAATGGGGACGTGTATCCAGGAAAGCAGTGACTCTGAAAAGGATTTAGGGGCCAGAGTGGAGAAGCCACTCAACATGAGCTCCCAGTGTGATACTGTGGTGAACAGGGCTAAAGCCATCATTAGACGAAGCAGAAGAGCCGTGAGTAGGATAGGGAGGTGACACAGCAGCAG
>NW_027055100.1:0-8929 GCF_011386835.1 Chrysemys picta bellii | reverse complement strand
CCCCTTCGAGACCGAACTGAGCAGGGTCACTTTAGCCAGTGACCCGGGGAAGTTCGAACCTACCCCCGTTCCCATGGATGCCCCCGCATCCCTCCAGTTCCTTGGTGAGAATTACACCAGGCCCCTCCAGTTTCACGCCCCCCCTTAGGTTGGGGGTGCTTGATGGCACTCGCAGTTCGCATGTGGGAAGGTTTATGCGGCCTGTGCCCTTTTCCCACCCCCATACCTCTGGGGTTCCAACTGGGCTGTGGTCTTCTCCCAGCGCTCCAGTCTGGGGGTCTGTGCTTTGGGCTCTCTTGGTTTAGAGCCGCCCTTTTAACCTTGGCCACCCTCCGGAAAGGATCCTTTATGCTGGGCAAGGGTCCTAAAGCTCTTTTCCCCTTGTCCAGGCCTTCCTCCCCCTCTGACAGGGGTCACAGGATCCGCAGTACTGTCGGACAGTAACAAAGACCCCAGGCCAGTAAAAGCTCCGTAGCAGCCTCTGCTGGGTACGCCAGGTTCCCTGGTGCCCTGAGAGGGGAATGTCATGGGCCCGGCACAGCAGCTGGCGGCGATACTTCTGGGGTACCACCAGCTGCCTCCTGATCCCCCCTGACTCCATTTTCCCTGGGGGAGCCCATTCTCGGTACAGGAACCCCTTCTCCCACAGGAACCTTTTCCGGCCACCTCGTCCCATGGTCTGTACCGCATTGAGGTCGGCCAGGTCCCTTATCTTCCGCAAGGAGGGGTCTCTCTGTAACTCGGCCTGGAACTCAGCAGCTGGGACAGGGATGGCCACCTGCTCTTTCTCGCCCGCTGGGTCCGAAGCTGCAGCCTCCCTGAGCCGCATCCCTGGGCGTTCCCTCCCCACCAGGTTAGGTCCTGCGCCTCAGGCAAGGCACCCCCCCCAAGGCCAGGGCGCAGGGCCCCTCGCCGGCTCTGACTGCGGGTCACAACCAGTGCCTTTTGGGGGTTGCTTGGCCAGTTCTCCAGGTCCCCCCCCATCAATACCTCAGTGGGCAGATACGGGTGTACCCCCACATCCTTGGGGCCCTCCTTGGCCCCCCACTTCAGGTGTACCCTTGCCACGGGCACTTTGACTGGTGTTCCGCCCACCCCCGTCAGGGTCAGGTAGGAGTTGGGCACCACCTGATCTGGGGCCACCACCTCGGGCCGGGCCAGCGTCACCTCTGCGCCCGTATCCCAGTATCCATTGACCTTCCTCCCATCCACCTCCAGGGGAACAAGGTACTCTCTCCGGAGGGACAGTCCCGCGCCCACCGTATAAACCAAAAACCCTGAGTCTGGGGCATCCAGCCCCCTAGAGGAGCTGGCCTGGGGCCCTTCTCTCTCTTGAGCAGTTGATAAGCTGCCAGCCCCTCTTGCGTGAGAAGCCTGCCCCTCGTCCGTCTGGGCCTCTACCAAGTTAACCCGGTGCGGGTTCGGTCTGCTCAGTCTGTCCTTGAGCTTGGGGCACTGGGCCCGAACGTGGCCTCTTCGGCCGCAGTAATAGCAGCTCATGTCCCGTGGGTCCCCTCGAGCCGGTCGGTTGTCCCTGACGCTGGGCATTCCCGTGGGAGGGGATTCCCCATATTCCCTCTTTGGGAGGTCCCAGGGTGACTCTCTCTCTGCATCACGGCGGGCCTGTTCCTTTGGGGCTCCTCCCTGCCACCCCCTGACCGGCTCTTTACAAACTCATCAGCCAGCTGCCCGGCGTGTCGCGGGTTCTCTGGCTTTCTGTCCACCAACCACAGCCTCAGGTCGGATGGGCACCGCTCATACAGTTGCTCCAGTACCAGCAGTTTAATCAGGTCCTCCTTCGTCTGGGCCCCACCAGCCCACTTGCTGGCGTATCTTTCCATGCGGACGGCTAGTTGCAGATATGAGATCTCAGGGGTTTTATCTTGACTCCGGAACCTTCCCCGGTACATCTCAGGAGTCAGCCCAAACTCACGTAGCAGGGCCTTTTTGAATAGTTCGTAGTCCCCTTTCTCTGCCTCTCCCAGTTGGCGGTACAATGCCACGGATTTGGGGTCCAGTAAGGGGGTAGAGCCAGGAAGAGAACCCACATCTCACATTAATCATCATCCCCTGATTTATAACTTTTACATTTGGTGCCAGCAGGCACATTGTGTATCACCCTGGGATAAAAACATGATGAAGATGGGTCTTTACATGCAATGAGAGTTGCAAGAATCACACTATATCAATATATTTTAGTTAAGGGATATGGGATATTTCCCATGGCACAAAGGCTGTTGGGTACTCAGCTCACACGGAAAGCCAGTGGGAGTTGGGTGCTTAACTCACATGTGTGCCTTTGAAAATCTGCTCCTTAATCTGTATCTTCTTCCAAAGATGCTCCGTGCATTGTCTTTTATTCAATTTTATTCTCCCTCCAAATCAAATAAAGACAAAGTGCATCCAAATACACCGCTACCTCGATATAACGTGACCCGATATAACACGAATTCGGATATAACGCGGTAAAGCAGTGCTCCGGGGGGGCGGGGCTGCGCACTCCCGTGGATTAAAGCAAGTTCAATATAACACGGTTTCACCTATAACACCGTAAGATTTTTTTGGCTCCTGAGGACAGCGTTATATCGAGGTGGAGGTGTAAGTGCAACCAGTATCCAATTTTCTGGAACTTGAAACATGATTTTAAGGGCCAGCTTGTGGTAGCATCAGTCATACAGTATTCGGTAGTACCTCACCCCACATATAGTCCCAATGAAGTGAATGAGGCTATGGGTTGACTAAGATGTTACCCAATGTTACACAATCTGCCCTAAATTTACATTGCTGGTCACAGGAAACTTGGGAATCTGAAGTCATGCTCTTTACCTGATTCCTCAGTGCTATTCAGTATCTTAGCCAGTGTTATGACCATGAGTTACTGAAATATTTAAGGTTATTGAACTCAGCTTACTTTACAGAAAACACAGTGGTAACATGATGATGCTTGATAAAAGGAGGTTCAGCTGTGGGGCCATTCCTAATCATTCAGTTATTTTATGAAAGGAGGTGAATGAAGGGACATGAGAAAGAGAAACAAAAAGCTTCCAAACAGGACTATTTTCTGCATATCATAGGTCAAGTCTGACAGTGTCACTTTAAGAAATAGCCTTGTGTGTCTGGCAGAAAGAGCTTAGAATATTATGGCAATAGGCACCATAGAAAATGCTAAGATAAACAGGCATCGTTAAAGTGTGCAAAACCTGGTCATCTGATAGAAAATTGAGTAATTTAAAATCAGCAAAGTGAAAGCAGAGACTGATAGGAACTCTGACCAGTGGTACATCCAGTTACCCTTGCAGGTTAATTTGAAGCGCCTCTTCACCATCTCTTGCTTGTAGTTTCCATGACAATGCACATTGTGGTTCTGACCCTTAAAGAGAGGCCTCTTTCAGGTAATGTGCAATGTCATTAATTATTGTTTTGACTAATTTCTGACTGGCTCGGTCACCATTGTGATACCCAGGAGGTCTTTCTAAATAGTAGGTTCTCTGAGTGTGTTACCCATAGATCAGTCTTCTGGAGGTTGAACTTGATTAATTTAACGAGCATTTTAATTTCCATAGAGCCTGGAGAAAGTGGGGCATATTGTTGCCACCTCTCCATTTCCTCACATATATTTAAACACCACTGCTTTTGGAATTTCACGTATACATTATGAGAAACCCCGAAGTCCTCTCCCTGACCCTTTCTTTTCAGTGTGGTGTACCTAGAGGAAAATCTAGAATAAGAGTGGTTTGTTTTTCATTTTACTTTACAGTAACAGCCGCTGCTGAAAACCAGCGGGTACCTCCGCTAGTCTAAGCCAGTTTAGAGAGATAGAATGGCTAATGTAAACAGCCTGGACATTTGAAAGACATTGGAAAACACAATGTCTCTGTAGAAAGGAATAGACTATACCCTTTACAAGGATTTTGGGTTTGCAAATGTTTTCATTAAGGCTTGATCTGCAGCTGGGAGGTGCTGTACAGATCAGTTGAGGTTACATCATTGAGAGGGTAGGTTCACTGAATGGAAAATTATGAGCTCTTGAATGAAGTGTTAATGGATATTTGAGACCAAAAATACACAAGATTTATTTTAGAAAAAGTCCCCCTCCTGTTTCAGAGTTTATACTCAGATGTGGGGCAAGGCATAACTGGCAGGTGGAGGGTGTAAAACAACTGTGTTTTCATGGTTTAAACGTTATCCTGAAGGGCACTGAGTCCCCACAAATGCTATAAACTCATGAAACAGCCTTAGGTTTGTTTTCTCCAGAAACCTTGGAAAAATGTATTTGGGTTTTCAGATTTCAGAGCCTACACATCTAGCTATTCTACAAAAATGGGTGATTTTATACTAAAAGTTGCCTAGGTGACATTTCTTTTTTGGATAATGTATTTGACTAGTTATTTATTTCAGAAGGGCTGTATAAGGGCTTGTCTATAAATGGAGTTATTCAGGGATAACTCCACATATGGACACTCTTATTCCAGATTAAGGATGCCTTGTTCCTGTTTAGCTTAACCCACTTTGAAAATGGAGCAAGGTAGTCTTATTCTGCAATACATGTATCCACACATGGACTTATTCAGGAATAGCTATTCTGAAATAACTCCATGTGTAAACAAACCATTAGTAGTTTAAAGTATCAGGTGTGAAATGCCTAGGTTCCCTGAAATCATGGGTTTGAACCAGGGCCAAATTAACTCAACCCTTCTGTGTTAGGCCTGGTTTACACTACAGGGTTAGGTCGAATTTAGCCGTATTAGGTCGATTTAAAAATGAATGCGTCCACAAAACCAACCCCATTCCATCGACCTAAAGGGCTCTTAAAATCGACTTCTGTACTCCTCCCCGGCGAGGGGAGTAGCGCTAAAATCAACTTTGCTGGGTCGAATTTGGGGTAGTGCGGACACAAATCAATGGTATTGGCCTCCAGGAGGTGTCCCAGAGTGCTCCATTGTGACCGCTTTGGACAGCACTTTGAAGTCCGATGCACTAGCTAGGTACACAGGAAAATCCCCGGAAACTTTTGAATTTCATTTCCTGTTTGGTCAGCTTGGTGAACTCAGCAGCACAGGTGACCATGCAGTCCCCCCAGAATCGTAGAGCGTAGAATGTTTCTACGCTCCCCCTATCATCTCCGTCTCTGAGGTTATCGCAGATTAGAAGGCGAAGAAAATGCACTCACGATTGACATGTTTTCCGAGCTGATGCAGTCCTCCCGCACTGATAGGACACAGCTTAATGAATGGAGGCATTCAGTGGCAGAGGCCAGGAAAGAATTAAGTGAGCACGAAGAGCGGAGGCAGGATGCGATGCTGAGGCTAATGGGGAGCAAACGGATGTGATGAAGCGTCTGTTGGGGGAGCAAACGGATATGATGAAGCATTTGTTGGAGCTGCAGGAAAGTCAACAAGAGCACAGATCCCCGCTGCATCCACTGTATAACCGCATGCCCTCCTCCCCAAGTTCCATAGCCTCCTCACCCAGATGCCCAAGAACGCAAGGAGGGAGGCTCCGGGCACCCAGCCACTCCACTCCAGAGGATGGCCCAAGAAACAGAAGGCTGTCATTCAAACAGTTTGATTTTTACTGTGGCTACAATAAACAATGTGGCCTTGTCCTTCCCTCCTCCCCCACCCCACCCGGGCTATCTTGTCCGTTATCTCATTTTTTAAAATTAATTAATAAAGAATGCATGGTTTCAAAACAATAGTTACTTTATTTCGAAGGGGGGAGGGTGGTTGGCTTACAGGGAATTAAAATCAACAAAGGGGGCGGGTTTGCATCAAGGAGAAACACACACAACTGTCACACTGAAGCCTGGCCAGTCATGAAACTGGTTTTCAAAGCCTCTCTGATGCGCAGCGCACCTTGCTGTGCTCTTCTAATTGCCTGGTGTCTGGCTGCTCAAAATCGGACATCAGGTGATTTGCCTCAATTTCCCACCCCGCCATAAATGTCTTCCCCCTTACTCTCAGAGATATTATGGAGCACACAGCAAGCAGCAATAACAGTGGGAATGTTGGTTGCGCTGAGGACTGACCAACAGCGCCAGCAAGCTTTTAAATGTCCAAAGGCACATTCTACCACCATTCTGCACTTGCTTAGCCTATAGTTGAACTGCTCCTTACTACTGTCCAGGCTTCATGAATGGATCCCCCAACCTCATCGCTGGGGAGTAGGAGAGCAGAGTTGCCGGGGAAGTGATGGAGCCGTACACCACGCCCTGGAGGTTGCTAGGCACAAGGTAGGGAAGACGTTCCCAGAACCCCCAGCCAAGCTACATGTCCGATGAGGACGGTTAGCAGTCCTACTGCACCGTCTGCTGCCAGTAGCACCCAGGAGGACCCAGTACAGATCCCCCAAGTTCATCGCCGGGGAGCAGGAGAGCAGAGTTGCAGCAGAAGCGGTGGATGACGACGGTTAGCAGTCCTACTGCACCATCTGCTGCGAAGGCAAGGAGCTGCTGCTGTGTAGCAATGCCAGCTGCTGCAGGTGCTTCTGTGTCGAATGCTTGGAGGTCCGGGTAGGGCAAGGTACCTTGGCCAAGGCAAAAGAGCAAGAGCCCTGGAGCTGTTACATGTGTCAACCACAGAGTGCTATGGGGTGTTACAGCGCTGACTGGACTGGAATGTACGGCTGCAAGACTTCTTCCCCAGTGACAAAGGACAGGAATATGATGCACCTAAAATCTAAAAAAGCCCGCACATTTCCCAGAGTCACTACCCTTGATAACAGAACATCAATGATTGCATTGGCTACTTGGATCACAGCAGCCCCCACAGTAGACTTGCTCACAACAGCAGCGGTGACGGTGAGCTGAGTGGGCTCCATGCTTGGTATGGCGTCTGCACGGATAACCCAGGAAAATTGGCACAAAATGATTGTCTGCCGTTGCTTTCATGGAGAGAGGGGCGACTGACGCCATGTACCCAAAACCACCTACGACAATGTTTTTGCCCCATCGGGCATTGGGAGCTTGACCCAGAATTCCAATGGGCGGCAGAGACTGTGGGAACTGTGGGATAGCTACCCACAATGCACTGCTCCATAAGTCGATGCTAGCCACAGTAGTGCGGACGCACTCCGCCGACTTAATGCGCTTAGTGTGGATATATGCAATCGACTGTATAAAATCGATTTCTAAAAATCAGCTTCTATAAAATCGACCTAATTTCGTAGTGTAGACATACCCTTAGATAATTTGAGATTCATGCAGTGTAATGGGCATGTGACTTAGGCCCTCTCTGTTCTTCATGAAAATTAAATATCCCATTGTGCTTTTCATAAGAACAAGGGTTTATCTCAAAACCATTGGCCAAATGCTGCCTTCCTCTCACGACCAGCAGGAGGTGGTTACATGGTTCTCGTAAGAATACACTGCCTGATCCTGATTACCCACAGCTATTGAAGTCAGTGGAATTGCACATGCTCAACCCCTCTCAAGAGCAGGCTTAGAGTATGTAAATCCACCAGGATGAAAGTTGCTGTACGTAAAATTATCATTTCTTACAAGCTGCCCTAGAGCGGCTTAATCATTCCTGCATGTGAGGCTTGTTAATTGAAAAAAATCAAACCTAGTGTTGGATAGAGCATGCAGACCCTTCCCCATGTGAGTAGACCTTCCTGAAGTTAGCAGTTTCAATAGCTAGAGTTCAGAGTAAGGGTTTGCAGGACTGAGCCCAAAGTCTGTGATTTTGTTTTTGCAATTCAAGTACATGTTTTATCCTTCTAACTCATTTAACCCTTTCCTGGCAATCTGCCTTCTCACTGTGGAAAGAACCAGGTATTTTCAGCATTTTGAAGAGAGATTGTTATGATGACAATGGAATAATTTATGAGCATTTGAGTGATTATAACAGTTTCTTGTAACTACCTTGAAGCCACTCTGCATTTACATCTGAAAGAGAGCCGGGAGGGGTGGGGGGGGGGGGGAGAGAGAGATTGCTGAGATGAATGTATTACCGTATTTTAATTCCTTAGCTGCCTATTTTCCCCTCAGGTTGCTCACATACTGTAATGCCTGTTAGCCTCATTGGAAATTATACCCATGGACCCAAGGAAGCATACATTCCCTGTAGCGGTATTTTTAGGAAAAAATATTTATGAAAATGGGTTGCCATAAGGATGTTCTATTGTAGTTTGGGGCTCTTTTATCATTAGCATCACACCCTTATTACTTTTTTCATTAACATATTTTATTCAGAATATTTTTACATAAATAATGTAAACTAACTAAATAAATAATGAAGAGCAGCAGAGTGTGGTCTCTTTCTCTCCTCTTTGTTTTTTATTCTTCTGTAAAATTGCACTATTATATATTTTGTGAATGCGTATGTTAAAAAGAAAGGACTGTGAAAGCTCCGTGTACAGATTTCGGACAATATGTAGACAATTCATTTTATGAATATCTCTGTTTTATACAGAGATGGGCCAAAGCAAAACCAGAGATCCAGAGTCCCCATATTTTGTTAAAAATCCAGAACTGAAATTAGCAACTGTTCTTTTCTCTTTAATAGGCCGGTGCAAAACATTGGAGCCAAATATCTTCTGTGTGTTTGAAATCTGATTCAAATATTGCACCTTGCATCCACTTGTAATGTTTTATATTCAGAAGTGGAATCACTAGCACTAGTCAACCATTTTTGACTTTTGTGTATTCACTGTGCCTGATGATCTCTTCTGATGAGGGGAGATCATAGCCATTGTAGGATCCTTCATTATTAAGCTCAGCACTGAAGACACTATGGAAGAGTTATTGAAACTCTGCACAGTTTTTATCTTCCTGAGTGCCAGCAGACTTACAATAAACAAGAAACTTGCCTTTTGCTGTCTCATATTTGATCCAGACAGTACTTAATTTGTAATGAAAGAGGTCCCAGGGCTCAAGCAATTTTTTTACTTTCATAATTGACACAATAAACCCAGAGGTGCCAGGGCTCAG
>NW_027055099.1:0-8934 GCF_011386835.1 Chrysemys picta bellii | reverse complement strand
AGTGGGATGTGGGGAGGTTGAGACCTTTCTCCAAGTCACCCCAGCCACTAATGCTGAAGCCGCAGGATGGCAGCCCTGGTGAATGGGACGGATCAGCAGCCCCTGCTGACTAGGGTTACCATACGTCCGGTTTTTCCGGACATGTCCTGCTTTTCGGCAATCAAACCCCCGTCTGGGGGGAATTGCTGAAAAGCCAAACATGTCCGGGAAAATGCCGGCCGGGCACTTCCCCTCCCGTGGCTGCTCTGCTCCGCTCCTCCCCTCTCAGACTTTAAGAGCCGAGCTGCCCGAGCCAGCGCTACTGGCTTCGGGCAGCCCCCCTGCCTCCGGACCCCAGGCCGCTTGCCAGGCACTTCCCTTCCCGGGCTCCAGCTGAGCTGCTCTGCTCCTCCCCTCTCAGACTTTAAGGCTCCAGCTGCGCTGGGAAAGCGCCGGCCGGGGGTGCAGGGTCTGGGGGCTGCCAGGCAAACCGTGAAGCCGGTAGTGCTGGGGCAGCCCTTTCCCCATGGCTGGGAGTGGGAGGGAGGAGGGGGCGGAGTTAGGGCGGGGAAGGAGCGGAGTTGGGGCGGGGCTAGGGGTGGGGAAATGTTCGGGACCAGGGCCCTTGGAGGGTCCTCTTTTTTTATTTATTAGACATGGTAACCCTACTTTAAGAGCCGAGCTGCCCGAGCCAGCGCTACTGGCTTCGGGCATCCCCCCTGCCTCCGGATCCCGAGCCGCCGGCCAGGCACTTCCTTTCCCGGGCTCCAGCTGAGCTGCTCCGCTCCTCCCCTCTCAGTCTTTAAGGCTCCAGCTGCGCTGGGGAAGCGCCGGCCGGGGGCGCAGGGTCTGGGGGCTGCCCGGCAAACCATGAAGCCGGTAGCGCTGGGGCAGCCCTTTCCCCATGGCTGGGAGTGTGAGGGAGGAGGAGGCAGAGTTAGGGTGGGGAAGGAGCGGAGTTGGGGCGGGGCTAGGGGTGGGGAAATGGGCGGGGCCAGGGCCCGTGGAGGGTCCTCTTTTTTTATTTATTAGACATGGTAACCCTACTGCTGACTGAATCCTCCTGTTCTCTCCAGAACGGGTCCAGCCTTGCCAGCAGCAGGACAAGCGTCCCTGCCCATGTGCCTCAGCCCTGCCTGGTCAGACGCCATCACCCGTCAGTCCTTGGCCTCCCAGGCTGCCAGTGATGGGAGCAACTCTGGGTGGTGGCTCGGGTGACACAGACACCAGACCACTAGGAATTGGGTGCGGCCCTGTGGGACAGGAGAGTCTCGCAGAGGGCACTTGGGGGACTCTCCTGCCCTTCCCAAGAGCGATAGCACCGTGTCCTGAGAACATAAGTCTGGGATGAGGCAAAGCTTGTCATTAATTAGCCTGGCTAAAGAGCTGGGTGGAGCTGCTCCGCGGACAAGCTGGCTCGCTCTTGCTCATGGAGGTGAATTCATCTCCCTTCCCAGGAGCACCTGCTCTCCCTCTCATTCCCCACCAGGCTCCTTGTGCCAGGCCAGCGAATGGCCACAGGATGGGAATGAGGCCTGGGCCCCGCCCCAATCTCCTGAGTCTAATGCAGCTGCTCATCTTGTCCCCCATCAGCTGCTGGGTTTCCCCCAGGAGGGAGTAGGTGAGGAGCAGCCCAGCCTGGCTGACAGGCAGCAGGGGGGCGTGGATGGCCAGCACTGCCCCTCTGAGAAGAACTTGCCAAATACCTAAAATCAACAGGGTGTGAGGCATTAGCAGATTGCCCAGAGCCAGGCTCCACGTTCTGGGGCTAGAACGGCATCTCCGTCTAGTGGCCCAAGGAGGTACCCACTGCAGGGGACCCGGCCACCCCCACTCCCTGAGCTGTCTCATGCCCTGGCAGAGTGTCCTTATCTGCCCCACCCTGGCGCTGTTCCTGTAGCCCAGCAGCCTGCTGTCCTGGTGCCAGTCCCAGCACCACAGGTCTTCGGCCTCATGGATGGTCAGCCCTCGGAAAGAGACACACACACATTTGTCCTTCTGGTTGCAGGGCTTGTGTCCTTCCAATCCCATTGGTGGCTGCACAGTGGGCAGAGTCCTCGCTGCGTGCCCGGCCCAACAGAATTGCAGGGCGTGGTGTGGAACACAGAAAGAGATAGAGAGACTCATCCTCCAGCCGTGGTCAGTCTGAGAGAAATTGGCTGGGGTCCCAGTCTCACTCTTCTAGCGGGTGCCATTTCCCAGCTGGGTTCCTTACCCCTCTGGTGCAGCAGCAGCTGGTAGAGCCGGTAAACCCCCTCCCTGGCCTGCCGGCTGATGTCCTTGGCTGGGTCACTGACGGACAGAGCCAGCTGTGCCATGTGGTGACCCGTCCTGGGGAATTCCGCTGAGTTCTAATGGACGGGAGAGGGAGAGGGGACTCCATCAGCATTTTCCTGTCAGCTCCCAGTCCCCCCCGGGCCAGGACTCTCCTTCCCCTCAGCCCCTCTGCAGGAGATGCTAGAGGATAGGAGCTAGAGCCAGACCCTTAATTTCCTCTGCCCCCAAGGAAGCCTGGAGCACAGGGCTGTGGGCAGGGCCCTCCATGAGGACTTGCTTCCCCAGCTGCTCCAGGATGACAGGGAGGCATGAACCTGGAGCACAGTCTCCTTAAAAGCCCAGAGTCACCAGTTAACTAGGACAAGAAGAACTTGACTCAAGCCAGGCTCACTCTCTGCTCTGACTCTGCCTCCCCAAGAGGAACACTCCTAACCCACAGCCCCTGCAGCAGCAGATCCTACAGTCCGTCGGAGCCAGATCACCTACCCCTGGAGTCAGGAAGCTGGGGTCAGAGGTCACTTACGTCAAACTCAGGGAGGGTGATGGTGAATCTGAGCAGGGCCGTGCTGCTCTTAACGGCCCTGGCTCTCTCTCGCGGCACCCTGGACACGATCCAGTAGTTAATGTGCTGTGGGGAAAGGAGGCATTGCATTGACTGCCCTGACCAAGGATGCCCGCTGGGGGCCCGGCTAGGAGGACAGACTGGAAAATGGATCTAAGAGTGAAGGTAAAATTGCCCCCACCCCTCTCATCGGGCTCACCTCCAAGATGTAGTGGAGCCTGTCGGTGTCTGGGGACTCTGCCAGCAGGTTCCCCAGCATGGCGTCCAGGAGGTCTGGCAAGACCCTAAGCAGATCCTGAAAGGGAGAGCCATGGGTCAGAGTTAGGGAAACTGGGGCTACACCTGCCACAGGATGGGAAGATGGGTCTCTGGGAAGCACTGGTGAGACCCCCAAACACATATCCTGTCCTCTCTCCTTCACATCCCACTGCAGGCAATTAGCAAGGATTCATGGCAGGATGACAGCTGGCTCTTCAATCCATGACTTTAGCATGATCTACCTGCACTTGGGTGGTGTCCTTCTCCGTGCCCAGGGTGAAGACGGCGCGCAGGGCAGCTCGGAGGAGGTGGGTGTCCAGCTCTGCCTCCACGGTAGGTGTCATGGTGCTGGCAAGAGAGAGGAGCCGGTATTAGACTGTGCAGTGCGGGGATGGGACTGGCACCAACACGCAGGTGAAACTGCAGGGAAATAGGCACAGGCTGGCAAGAATGGAAACTGAGGCACCGAGCCAGGGAATGACAAGGCCAAGGTTTCTCAGACAGACAGTGGCAGGGCAGGAATAGCCCCTGTTCCCTGGACCCTGCTGCCCCTCCTGTATCTGATCCTGGGAGTGAGCCTCTCCCCAAAGCCGTTGCAATGTTACTGGAGTGAAAAGAACAGCCCAGCCAGGAGAGAGTGACCCTTCCCCCCACCTCTGCCAGAGGAGCCACCCTTGGGCGGTGACCTGGGAGTGGGAGGGGCAGTGACTCCCAGCCCTGGGCCTGAGCAGCACTGGGGTTAGGGGAACCGGGCCGGAGGGTCTCTGTACCTAAGGTTGCCCACAGCAATCAGGGAGTTAGCGAGGACGGCGCCGGTTGGAGAGTTATCAGGCAGCTCCTCATTGAGCTCCTGTGAGACCCAAAGGAGACAAAGGAGCGTGTGAGATTCGGGCCTCACTGACACTTCCCAGTGAGGAGATTACACAGCCAGGGCCCCACACAGCCAGCAGGACCCCCCCACCTGCCCCCCGCTCCTCCGATTCCTGCCCAATAGTGACCACTCTCCGAATTTCTCCCATCTCTTCTCCCCAGTCTTCAGCCCCAGCAATCCCTGCCCTCAGCTGCCCCTCCAGCACCAGCCATCCCCCATCCATTGGCCTGGGGAGACCCCTGCCCCTCCCATGTCTCTGTCTTCCCTCCAGCTGCTGGGCACCATGTCTCGCTCACCACAATCCTCTCCGCCACAGCCGCCTTGCAGCAGTGCGGCTCCAGTGTGTCCTGCCCTCTCTGCTGTGCAGCGAGACGCGGGGTGGATGGCATGCAGGAACACGAGCTGCTGGGCCTCCTCCTGCACCCAAAGAGGAGACACTTAGATCTCAAAAATTAGATAAGATGCTTCAGTCTGAGCTAAGTAGTTGCTGCTCTTAACAATTGCAAAATAATACAATACAAATCAAATAAACTATTTCAGCCATTCTATTATGTCCTAATCTGATCTGAGTAAACATGATAGGACACCTCATCTTATGCACTGCTCCTAGTGACACTCTCCAATAGACCCAGCAGTCCTTATTTCCAGGCCCCTTCACTAACCACTGCTGCACACTCCCTCCCACAGCTGGCAATTACAACCAGGCCTTCATGTCCGGTCCCCCTGCTTTGAGAGGGAGTGTGCTCCGCTGGAGTGATTGGAGCAGGGAACTGGGAGTCAGGACGCCTGGGTTCCATTGCTGGTTTCCTATTGACCTGTGGGACTTTGGGTAAGTTGCTCCCCGCTCTAGGCTCTGTCCCCAGCAGTCAAATGGGGATTTCATACTTTCCCACTATTGGAAAGTGCTGGGAGAATCCCCCAGCAAAAGCTGCTCTGACAGTGCTAAGCAGCATCTGACCATTAGAGGTCGGAGCGCACTGCCCAGGAGGAGGAGTGTTTGGTTCCGGGCTGTTGGAGTACGGGCTTTCAACCATCTGTGCACACATATTATACTAATTGCATCTAGACCACATCTCCCTAGTTGGTTTGTGAGAATGTCCTTATTAACACCAAGATGGATGACATCTACTCTTTACCCACGTCCACTAGGCCCATAACCCTGCCAAAGAAGGAGCTAGGATTGGTTTGGAATGATTTGTTCTTGACAAGTCCATGCTCACTAGTCCTAAGAACCAAATTGTCCTGTAGGTGCTGACAAACTGATTGTTTAATAAGGAGTTCCAGTATCTTTCCAGGTATGTTAATGGATGGGAAGATGTTCTTTTTCAGGGATCTCTGACGAGAACTGGGGCACAGCACTTAGTTTGTTGAGGCCATGAAATGGAGACAGGCACCTCTTCTCTCCTCCCAGCACCCCAGATACCTAAAAGAGTGGGACTCACATCCCTCAATGGGCTTTCAAAAAGACAATGGTTACAATGTGGCCCCGACCATTTCTGGTTTCTGCAGACTAGATGTTTTAGCAAAGTTTAGAATTCCTTGGTGCTCAACACCGTGAAACTCCCCTTTCTCCTTCACAAAGGGCTTTAACGCCCCTTATCTCACCCAGGCTCTCGACGGCCCAAAGTTGGAGAATTGTCCCTGTTCCCACTGCAGAGCCCCCCCCCCCCCCCCCCACGACACACACACAGAGTCCTCCTGGTGGTGGGAGGGGAACAGAGGAAAGGACAAAAGAAGTAAGAGATGAAGAGAAAGGAGGGAGGGATGGAGGAAAAGGTAAAACAAAAAGGACAAACCCTAATGTCCCCAGTGATTCTAAGGGACAAAATCCCAGGTGGGGAATAAAATTTGGCCACCTTAAGCTAGTGTTTTCCATTCCTAGAATTCAGCTGGCGCCCGATGCATCAGACTGAACAGGTTCCAAACCTCTCGGAGGCTCTTACCTTCTAAACAGGGACGCCTGTTTTCTAGTAAAATCAGGAAAAAGAAAAGAGAAAACTCAAAAGAGGTTCCTCCTGGCGCTCATGTACGTGAACCTAAATACTCTCTCAGTCCTCAAAGAGAGACCTCGAGAAGGAGACTTGCTGAAGCAACGCCACAGGGGTCTCTGAGGTTTCCCTGGCCCTGCGCCCCTATCCTGCCTGGCTGATGTCAGCATCTCTCTGTGAGGTCACCACCTCCCCTGCACCTTTGACCAATAGGCGGAGGTCCTGCAAAAGGCCTTTGTGATGTCACTGCCACACCCACCCCGCCCCTGCAGTGCTAATGTCCTGCCCCAGGCCAGACACTTTGGAGGTTTGAGCTACTCCCTGTGGATCACCCCACTCAATGAGTGTTCATTCTAGGAAGCAAGCCGGCTAGACAGTAAAACAGCAGAGGCTGCTCCCAATGCTACACTCGGTTTCTCAGAAATGAGTAGACTTTATGGGCAGCAGAGACCGTTACAGCATCTAATCTGACCCCCTGCATATCACAGGCCTCCTGTCTACCACAATAGCTACTTCTGGGGCAAACACATTCCGGAAAGGCATCTAGTCTTTATTAACTGACATCAAGAGATGGAGAATCCACCACTTTCCTTGGTAGCTTCTTCCTGTGGTCAATCATCCTCGCTGTTGAATATTTGTGCCTTATTTGTCATAGGAATTTGTCTCTTTTCACCTTCCAGCCATTCCCAAACCTCAGCCAGCATTTGTAGGTGACAAATCTCACGAATTGTCACAGATTGCGGTGTTACTAGAGGAGGTTTTGGAATTAACTGATAAGTCACCGGGACCAGATGGCATTGACCCAAGAGTTCTGAAAGAACTCAGATGTGAAATTGTGGAACTACTAATTATGGTTTGTAACCTGTCCTTTAAATCAGCTTCTGTATCCATGACTGGAAGATAGCTAATGTAACGCCAATATTTAAAAAGGGCACTATTGGTGATCCCGGCAATTACAGACCAGTAAGTCTAATGTCAGTACCGGGCAAATTAGTTGAAACAATTGTAAAGAATAAAATTGTCAGACACATAGAAGAACATAAATTGTTGGGCAAAAGTTAACATAGTTTAGGTAAAGGGAAATCATGTCTTACTAATCTATTAGTGTTCTTTGAAGGGGTCAACAAACATGTGGACAAGGGGGATCCAGTGGACATAGTGTACTTAGATTTCCAGAAAGCCTTTGACAAGGTCCCTCACCAAAGGGTCTTATGTAAATTAAGTTGTCATGGGATAAGAGGGAAGATCCTTTCATGGATTGAGAACTGGTTAAAAGACAGGGAACAAAGGGTAGGAATAAATGGTAAATTTTCAGAATGGAGAGGGGTAACTAGTGGTGTTCCCCAAGGGTCAGTCCTAGGACCTATGCTATTCAACTTATTCATAAATGATCTGGAGAAAGGGGTAAAAAGTGAGGTGGCAAAGTTTGCAGATGATACTAAAGTGCTCAAGATAGTTAAGACCAAAGCAGACTGTGAAGAACTTCAAAAAGATCTCCCAAAACTAAGTGATTGGGCAACAAAATGGCAAATGAAATTTAATGTGGACAACGTAAAGTAATGCACATTGGGAAAAATAACCCCAACTATACATACAATATGATGGGGGCTAATTTAGCTACAACGAATCAGGAAAAAGATCTTGGAGTCATCGTGGATAGTTCTCTGAAGACTTCCACGCAGTGTGCAGCGGCAGTCAAAAAAGCAAACAGGATGTTAGGAATCATTAAAAAGGGGATAGAGAATAAGACGGAGAATATCTTATTGCCCTTATATAAATCCATGGTACACCCACATCTTGAATACTGTGTACAGATGTGGTCTCCTCATCTCAAAAAAGATATACTGGCATTAGAAAAGGTTCAGAGAAGGGCAATTAAAATGATTAGAGGTTTGGAAGGGGTCCCATATGAGGAGAGATTAAAGAGGCTAGGACTTTTCAGCTTGGAAAAGAGGAGACTATGGGGGGATATGATAGAGGTATATGAAATCATGAGTGATGTGAAGAAAGTGAATAAGCAAAAGTTATTTACTTGTTCCCATAATATAAGAACTCCACTAGTAACCTCCCTCCAGCCTGACAGTTCACCTTTCAGTACGACCCGTTGTAGTCTCCCCTTTAACCAGTTCCTTATCCACCTTTCAATTTTCATATTGATCCTCATCTTTTCCAATTTAGCTAATAATTCCCCATGTGGAACCGTATCAAATGCCTTACTGAAATCGAGGTAAATTAGATCCACTGCGTTTACTTTGTCTAAAAAATCTGTGACCTTCTCAAAGAAGGAGATCAGGTTGGTTTGGCACGATCTACCTTTTGTAAAGCCATGTTGTATTTTGTCCCAATTACCATTGACCTCAATGTCCTTAACTACTTTCTCCTTCAAAACATTTTCTGAGACTTTGCATACTACAGATGTCAAACTAACAGGCCTGTAGTTACCTGGATCACTTTTTTCCCCTTTCTTAAAGCTAGGAACTATGTTAGCAATTCTCCAGTCATACGGTACAACCCCTGAGTTTACTGATTCATTAACATTTTTTGCTAATGGGTTTGCAATTTCATGTGCCAGTTCCTTTAATATTCTTGGATGAAGATTATCTGGGACCCCCGATTTAGTCCCATTAAACTGTTCGAGTTTGGCTTCTAACTCGGATGTGGTAATATCTACCTCCATATCCTCATTCCCATTTGTCATCCTACCATTATCTCTAAGCTCCTCATTAGCCTCTTAAAGACCGAGGCAAAGTATTTCTTTAGATATTAGGCCATGCCTAGATTATCCTTAACCTCCACTCCATCCTCATTGTTTAGTGGTCCCACTTCTTCTTTCTTTATTTTCTTCTGACTTATATGGCTATAAAACCTTTTACTATTGGTTTGAATTCCCTTTGCAAGGTCCAACTCTACATGGCTTTCGGCCTTTCTCACTTAATCCCTACATGTTCTGACCTCAGTAAGGTAGCTTTCCTTGCTGATCACTCCCATCTTCCACACCT
>NW_027055098.1:0-8943 GCF_011386835.1 Chrysemys picta bellii | reverse complement strand
ATGGACGGAGGGAGGGAGGGGCGAGTGACGACATGGCATACAGGTACAGGGAATTAAAATCAATAAAGGTGGCTGTGCATCAGGGAGAAACACAAACAATTGTCACACAGAATGCCCCCCCCAAAGATTGAACTCAAAACCCTGGGTTTAGCAGGCCGTTGATTTCACGGAGGGAGGGGGAAGCAAATGAATACAGAACAAATCTATTTTTTACATCTTAAGCTGGCAGACGACGGTGCAGCATGACTGATAGCCCTCGTCATCTTCTGGGTGCTTGGCAGAAAATACTGGGTGCTTGGCAGAAAATAGCATACTACGACTGATAGCCATCATCGTCGAGACTGCCCAGGTGCCCATGATTGACAGCCACTGCAGTACCACGACGACGGATATCAATCGTAATATACCATCTTCTACCAAAAGGCAAGGGGCTGCTGCTGCGTGCAATGCAGCCCCACGTCTGCCAGCCCCATGTCTGCCAGCACCCAGATCGCCGATGAAGGCTACCAGTCATACTGCACCATCTACTGCCAAAAGGCAATTAGCTGCTGCTGTGTAGCAATGCAGTACCACGTCTGTCGGCACCCAGAGGACATATGGTGACGGTGAGCTGAGCTGAGCGGGCTCCATGCTTGGCGTGGTATGTTGTCTGCACAGGTAACCCAGGTAAAAAGGCGAATCGATTGTCTGCCGTTGCTCTGACGGAGAGGGAGGTGCCTGACGACATGTACCCAGAACCCCCCGCGACGCTGTTTTCCATCATTCAGTCTTTGGGATCTCAACACAGAATTCCAATGGGCGGCGGAGACTGTGGGAACTGTGGGATAGCTACCCATAGTGCAACGCTCTGGAACTTGACACTAGCCTCGGTACTGTGGACGCGGTCCGCCGACTTCATGCACTTAGAGCATTTTATGTGGGGACACACACAATTGGCTGTATACAACCAATTTCTATAAAACCGGCTTCTATAAATTCAACCTAATTTCGTAGTGTAGACATACCCTGAGAGAAAGGCATGAGTCATATCTCAGGGTACTGTTTAGCAAGAAGGGAGGATGGGTTGGTGGGTCAAACATTAGCCTTAGCTTCCTAAGATGGGGGTTCAAGGCTTTGATTAGCCCAAGTCCATATATGATGCTGAGCAAGTCACTCTTTCTGTATTTCAGATCTCCACCTCTACATGGGGATGATAAGTCACGGTCTCCAAAGCCCAAAGGGACCTTCTGCACAGCCCAGGCCAGAGACCCGCCCCACAATCATTCCTAGAGCAGAGCTTGTAGAAAAACACTTCATCTTGATTTAAAATTGCCAGGGATGGACAATCCAGCATAACCCTTGATAAATTGTGCCAATGGTTAATTACCCTCACGCTTTGAAATTTACCCTTTGTTTCCTCTCTGAATTTATCTAGCCTCAACTTCCAGCCATTGGCTCTTGTTATACCTTTGCTAAATTTTTGTCCTTCACTGGCAGAAGCTGCGAGAATGAACACCAGTTAGGATGTTCAAAATCTCAAATTTACATTTCTGGTCATGTCTTTCAGAGGCTTCCTCAAAGCACTGAGTCATACTATTCCACCATTGATTATGATCATTCCAACAGGCCTCTTTCTTTCTTTCCCGTAATTTGACGGTATCATCTGTAATCCAACATTGTTTTTTTATTCTCTTAAATCCCAGTTTTTGTCCAGCAAACTCTGTGATAGAATCCTAAAATAAAGTCCACTCTTCTTCCACAGTAGACAGCTGGTCATCCAATATAGAATATTTGCTGACCCTATGGGCCTTAAGATCAACTGTAAAAAAAAAAAAAACCCCAAAGCATTGCATACCTCTTATAGAACAGAAATGAGTGACCTGCTGATGCTGTTTTTCCATGGCAATGATATTGCATGGGTGAATAGTTTTATCAGTCTGTGTAGTCAGTTGACAGCAGATGATTCTGTTTGTGAAGTCACATGTTGGATGGATCCTGTGTGTCTGACATTTCAGCATCTTCAAAGTCCTCTGTTTGGGTGATGGGATGTCTGTGTGACAATTAAGAAAGGACTGTACAATGTGGCAGTGATGATGCGATAGTGACAGCAGAGAAGAGCTACTAGGATCAGCAGGGGAACGGAGGGCCTGTCTTATGAGACTAGAGGAGCTTGGCTTGCTTAGTCTAGGGAACAGAAGGCTGAGAGAGGATATCATTGCTCTCTATAAATACTTTCGGGAGAAAAGTGAGTTATTTAAGCTAAAGGACAATGTTGGCACAAGAACAAATAGACATAACCATCAGAGAGGTGAAGTTCTAGAACAGCCTCTCAATTGGCGTTGTCAGGGCAAATAACTTAGTTTTAAGAGCAAGCTGGACAAATTTAAGAATGTGATTGTATGACAAGATTGTTTGTCATGGTGGGGGGCAGGGCTCAGCAACCGTGGGGCTCACTTCTGGTTTTTGTCTTATTTTCCTAAAACCTCATGCTTCAGGGTTTCTGCTGGCCACCAATAGGGGTCAGGAAGGGATTTCCCACCCATCCCCTCTGTGACATATCTGGGTGCAGTTTAGACTAGTGGGGGGGGCTGTGTCACCCTTGCCCTGAAACCTGGGGTGCCTTGCAATGCCTGACTGTTGTAATGCCCAACCTGGGCTGCTCAAAAACAGCTTGCCAGCGTGTAGGTCACTCCCAGATGTGCCTGTATGTAACTGCGTACTGCCAGTCACACCCCGGCTCTCACCAGCCTGGGTTATATTTCAGGGTGACCCCAACACATTCCCAGTCCCATATTTCCCCCCAGAAATGTATGTCCTGTACAGCCCACCCTCTCCTAGACAGTCCAAATATATTAAGTCTGTTATTGCTTAAAGGGAATGATAGACACCAGCTTATGATCTTAAATAGAGTTACCCAGGCACTTTAACTTAAACATACTGGTGTAGATAAAACAATAAAACAAGTTTATTAACTACAAAGAGAGAGCTATTAAGTGAGTACAAGCAATGAGGTATAAAAGTCAGAATGGTTATGAGAAAATAAAGAGAAAAATGCTTTCTAGTGCCTATCTTAACAAACTATCATAGAATCATAGAATATCAGGGTTGGAAGGGACCTCAGGAGGTCATCTAGTCCAACCCCCTGCTCAAAGCAGGACCAATCCCCAACTAAATCATCCCAACCAGGGCTTTGTCAAGCCTGACCTTAAAAACCTCTAAGGAAGGAGATTCCACCACCTCCCTAGGTAACCCATTCCAGGGCTTCACCACCCTCCTAGTGATAAAGTTTTCCCTAATATCCAACCTAAACCTTCCCCACTGCAACTTGAGACCATTACTCCTTGTTCTGTCATCTGGTACCACTGAGAACAGTCTAGATCCATCCTCTTTGGAACCCCCTTTCAGGTAGTTGAAAGCAGCTATCAAATCTCCCCTCATTCTTCTCTTCTGCAGACTAAATAATCCCAGTTCCCTCAGCCTCTCCTCATAAATCTTGTGCTCCAGCCCCCTAATCATTTCTGTTTCCCTCCGCTGGACTCTTTCCAATTTTTCCACATCCTTCTTGTAGTGTGGGACCCAAAACTGGACACAGTACTCCAGATGAGGCCTCACCAATGCCGAATAGAGGGGAATGATCACGTCTCTCGATCTGCTGGCAATGCTCCTACTTATACAGCTCAAAATGCCACTAGCCTTCTTAGCAACAAGGGCACCCTGTTGACTCATATCCAGCTTCTCGTCCACTGTAACCCCCAGGTCCTTTTTTGCAGAACTGCTGCTTAGCCACTCGGTCCCTAGTCTGTAGCAGTGCATGGGATTCTTCCTTCCTAAGTGCAGGACTCTGCACTTGTCCTTGTTGAATCTCATCAGATTTCTTTTGGCCCAATCCTCTAATTTGTCTAGTCCCTCTGTATCCCTATCCTTACCCTCCAGCGTATCTACCACGCCTCCCAGTTTAGTGTCATCTGCAAACTTGCTGAGAGTGCAGTCCACGCCATCCTCCAGATCATTAATGAAGATATTGAACAAAACCGGCCCCAGGATCGACCCTTGGGGCACTCCGCTTGATACCAGCTGCCAACTAGACATGGAGCCATTGATTGCTACCTGTTGAGCCCGATGATCTAGCCAGCTTTCTACCCACCTTATAGTCCATTCATCCAGACCATACTTCTTTAACTTGCTGTCAAGGAATAACACATCCACTGCATTCCCCTAATCCACAGAGCCAGTTATCTTCTCATAGAAGGCAATTAGGTTAGTCAGGCATGACTTGGTGCCCTTGGTGAATCCATGCTGACTGTGACTGATCACTTTCCTCTCCTCTAAGTGTCTCATAATTGATTCCTTAAGGACCTGCTCCATGATTTTTCCAGGGACTGAGGTGAGGCTGATTGACCTGTAGTTCCCCGGATCCTCCTCCTTCTCTTTTTTTAAGATGGGCACTACAAGTGTTAAATTTGCAAATGAATTTTAGTTCTGCTGTTTCTCTTTGAAGTCTGTTTCTGAAGTTTTTTTGTTCAATGATAGTGACTTTTAAATCTGTAATAGAATGACCAGGGAGATTGAAGTGTTCACTTACTGGCTTATGTATGTTACCATTCCTGATGTCCGATTTGTGTCCATTTATTCTTTTGCGGAGGGACTGTCCGGTTTGGCCAATGTACATGGCAGAGGGGCATTGCTGGCGCATGATGGCATATATAACATTAGTGGATGTAAGGTGAATGAGCCCTTGATGGTGTGGCTGATGTGGTTGGGTCCTCTGATGCTGTTGCCAGAGTAGATATGGGGACAGAGTAGGCAACGAGGTTTGCTACAGGGATTGGTTCCTGGGTTGGTGTTTCTGTGGTGTGGTGTGTAGTTGCTGGTGAGTATTTGCTTCAGGTTGGGGGCTTGTCTGTAAGCGAGGACTGGCCTGCCTCCCAAGGTCTGTGAGAGTGAGGGATCATTTTCCAGGATAGGTTGTAGATCGTGGATGATGCGCTGGAGAGGTTTTAGCTGTGGGCTGTATGTGATGGCCAGTGGTGTTCTGTTATTGTCCTTGTTGGGCTGTCCTGTAGTAGGGGATTTCTGGGTACCCGTCTTGCTCTGTCAATCTGTTTCCTCACTTCCCCAGTGAGGTATTGTAGTTTTATGAATGCTTGATAAAGATCTTGTAGGTGTTTGTCTCTGTCTGAGGGGTTGGAGCAAATTCGGTTGTATCTTAGGGCTTGGCTGTAGACAATGGATCGTGTGATGTGTCTTGGATGGAAGCTGGAGGCATGTAGGTTCGTATAGTGGTCAGTAGGTTTCCGGAATAGGGTGGTGTTTATGTGACCATCAATTATTTGTACTGTAGTGTCCAGGAAGTGGATCTCTTGTGTGGACTGGTCCAGGGTGAGGTTGATGGTGGGGTGGAAATTGTTGAAGTCCAGGTGGAATTCTTCAAGAGCCTCCTTTCCGTGGGTCCATATGATGAAGATGTCATCAATGTAGCGTAAGTAGAGGAGGGGCACTAGGGGACGAGAGCTGAGGAAGCGTTGTTCTAAGTCAGCCATAAAAATGTTGGCATACTGTGGGGCCATGCGGGTACCCATAGCAGTGCCACTGACTTGAAGGTATAAGTTGTCCCCAAATCTGAAGTGGTTGTGGGTGAGGACAAAGTCACAAAGCTCAGCCACCAGGTGTGCTGTGGCCTCATCAGGGATACTGTTCCTGACAGCTTGTAGTCCATCCTCATGTGGAATATTGGTATAAAGTGCTTCTACATCCATGGTGGCCAGGATGGTGTTTTCAGGAAGAACATCAATGCATTGTAGTTTCCTCAGGAAGTCGGTGGTGTCTCGAAGATAGCTGGGAGTGCTGGTAGCATAGGGTCTGAGGAGAGAGTCCAAATAGCCAGATAATCCTGCTGTAAGAGTGCCAATGCCTGAGATGATGGGGCGTCCAGGGTTATACCTTCAAGTCAGTGGCACTGCCATGTGTCAGTATATAATGCCTGCATCTGTAACTTTCACTCTATGCATCCCAAGAAGTGAGGTTTTTACTCACGAAAGCTTATGCCCAAATAAATCTGTTAGTCTTTAAGGTGCCACCAGACTCCTTGTTGTTTTTGTAGATACAGAGTAACACGGCTACCCCCTGATACTTGTCAAGGTAGTAGTTCTGCAGAAAAGTATCTGGGACCTATAGTGGATCAGAAACTGAACATGAGCCAACAATGATGATGCAGTTGCAAAAAAAGGTGAATATAATTCAGGAGTGTAGTAACAGGAGTGTTGTATGTAAGCTATGGGAGGTAATGGTCCCCCTCTGTTAGGCATTGGTGAGGTCTCAGCTGGCGTACTGTGTCCAGTTTGGGGCGCCAGACATCAAGAAACGTGGACAAAGTAGAGAGAGCCCAGAAGAGATGGTAAAAGGTTTAGAAAACCTGACATATGAGGAAAGTTTGAAAAACAAACAAAAAAAACAAACCCACCTGGGCATGTTTAGTCTCAAGAAAAGAAGGCTGAGGGGGGACTTGATAAGTTTTCAAATATGTTATAAAGAGGACAGTGATTGATTGTTCATGACCACTGAAGGTAGAACAAGAACTAAGGCTTCATCTGCGATAAGGGAGGTTTAGATTAGCTATTAGGAAAAATTGTGTAATTATAAGGGTAGTTAAGCACTGGAATAGGTTATGAAGGGAGGCTGTGGAATCCTCATCATCGGAGGTTTTAAAGAACAACTTGGACAAATGCCTGTCAGGGATGGTGTAGAACGGTTTACTTGGCCCTGCCTCAGCGCAAGGGGCTGGATTAGATAAGTTCTTGAGGTCCCTTCCAGCCAGAGCCGTCCCTAGGGTATGGCAAATGGGGGCGACTGCCCCGGGCCCTGCGCTTTGAGGGGCCCCATGCTTTGTGAGGAGGAGACGGGGGGAAGGAGAGCAGGGGTGGGGGTGAGGAGAAGCCCCCCACCAACCAGCTCCTCTCCCCAGTGCTTCCTGCCCGCCAGCAGCCCTGCCGATCAGCGCCTCCCCCTCCCTGACTCCCAGCACCTACTGCTAATCAATTGTTTTGCGGTGTCTGGAGGTGCTAGGAGGGAGGAGCGAGGGTGCAATGTGTGAGGGGGAGGGGCAGAACTGGTGGGGAAGAGGTGGGGTGGGGCCTTGGGTGGATCCGGGTGCGAATACCCCCTGGCAGATAGGCCCAGAGTTTCTATGTCCTGGGCCCCATACCCCCCAGGACTATGATAAACATCTATTGAAAGCTTTGGGTTTTACTAGTTTTTGGCTCATAACTGGTAAATTAAAAAATATATTCTAGTAATCGCCTAGCTATTGAACAAGACCCTAACAAATTTAGAATTCATTTTGGACATTCTTGGCTGCTTTTCTTTCTGTTTAATACACATCGGATAATTCCTTTTTGGTGCACCAGCATTATTGGTTTTAGCACGCTTTTGTGGGAATGGCACACTTGTATTGGTAAAATATGCATTCGTGCTATGGTTTAAATTGCAATACTAAAAGCTAATTAATTTTACAGCATGTACTTGTGACTGTAAGAGCATCCCAGTGCCAGATAGCAAAGGGCTCTCTGGTATTTAACAGTAAATCTCAGCTGGCCTGACCAGCTCAATGCACCTCACACTGTTGCCATGATAGTCATTTAAAAGTTGTCTTGTAATCTATCATTTGAAAACTAATAACACATTGGTTGTTGATATCACTGGGAAATGTATGTAATAACATTGTGTGTGAAAGTATGGATGCTCTAATACTGTGGTTTTTTTTTTTTTTTCATAGATTCTAGGACTGGAAGGGACCTCGAGAGGTCATCGAGTCCAGTCCCCTGCCCGCATGGCAGGACCAAATACTGTCTAGACCATCCCTGATAGACATTTATCTAACCTACTCTTAAATATCTCCAGAGATGGAGATTCCACAACCTCCCTAGGCAATTTATTCCAGTGTTTAACCACCCTGACAGTTAGGAACTTTTTCCTAATGTCCAACCTAGACCTTCCTTGCTGCAGTTTAAACCCATTGCTTCTGGTTCTATCCTTAGAGGCTAAGGTGAACAAGTTTTCTCCCTCCTCCTTATGACACCCTTTTAGATACCTGAAAACTGCTATCATGTCCCCTCTCAGTCTTCTCTTTTCCAAACTAAACAAACCCAATTCTTTCAGCCTTCCTTCATAGGTCATGTTCTCTAGACCTTTAATCATTCTTGTTGCTCTTCTCTGGACCCTTTCCAATTTCTCCACATCTTTTTTAAAATGCGGCGCCCAGAACTGGACACAATACTCCAGCTGAGGCCTAACCAGAGCAGAGTAGAGCGGAAGAATGACGTCTCGTGTCTTGCTCACAACACACCTGTTAATACATCCCAGAATCATGTTTGCTTTCTTTGCAACAGCATCACACTGTTGACTCATATTTAGCTTGTGGTCCACTATAACCCCTAGATCCCTTTCTGCCGTACTCCTTCCTAGACAGTCTCTTCCCATTCTGTATGTGTGAAACTGATTTTTCCTTCCTAAGTGGAGCACTTTGCATTTGTCTTTGTTAAACTTCATCCTGTTTAACTCAGACCATTTCTCCAATTTGTCCAGATCATTTTGAATTATGACCCTGTCCTCCAAAGCAGTTGCAATCCCTCCCAGTTTGGTATCATCCGCAAACTTAATAAGCGTACTTTCTATGCCAATATCTAAGTCCTTGATGAAGATATTGAACAGAGCCGGTCCCAAAACAGACCCCTGCGGTACCCCACTCGTTACGCCTTTCCAGCAGGATTGGGAACCATTAATAACAACTCTCTGAGTACGGTTATCCAGCCAGTTATGCACCCACCTTATAGTAGCCCCATCTAAATTGTATTTGCGCAGTTTATCGATAAGAATATCATGCGAGACTGTATCAAATGCCTTACTAAAGTCTAGGTATACCACATCCACAGCTTCTCCCTTATCCACAAGACTCGTTATCCTATCGAA
>NW_027055097.1:0-8961 GCF_011386835.1 Chrysemys picta bellii | reverse complement strand
ATAATAGTAGGGCCCAGATTTTCCTGGATGTGATAGCTGACAGATTTCTTCACCAAATAGCCACCAAACCAAAAGAGCTGATGCTATTTTAGATTTGGCATTCATGAGTAGTGAGGACCTCTTAGAACAGCTAGTTGTAGGAGACGACCTTGGTTCAAGTGATCATGAGCTAATTCAGTTTAAACTAAATGGAAAGATAAAAAATAGATCTGCAATTAGGGTTCTTAATTTCAAAAGAGCAAATTAAAAAAAGTAAGGGAATTAGGGATCTGGACTAGACTGAGGAACTCAAGGATCTGACTGTGGAGAAGGCTTGGAATTACTTTAAGTCAAAGTTGCAGAAACTATCTGAAGCCTGAATCTCAAGCAAGGGGAAACATTTGTAGGGAAGGGTTACAGACCAAGTTGGATGAACAAGCATCTCAAACTATTAAGAGAAAGCGAAAAAACAACAAGGAATGGAAGATGGGATGGATCAGTGTGACACTCTTTACCTCAAATTAGCACCCTGGACCCCTCATATTCACTATTACCATGTGATTTGGTTTGTTTTGTACAAAGTATGCCTTGTGAAGTATCATTTTAAAAGTGTGGATCTGTTGGACCTTAATATGCTGTGGATTTTATGTACTATCATTGTATGTGAAGTTATGAAGTATTGCTATACATGTTACTGAAATATGTTATGAGGTTGAGAGATGCCCACAGCTGGACTTTCAGTAGGGACAAAGAAGCTGCCATCGCTGGCCAGACAGGTGTTAATGGCTCATCAACACCCAGTCTTCTATCTCAGAGACTTCTTGTAGAAGGCACATATGCAATGGGGTCTTTCTAGCATCCTGAAGAAAGCATAAAAGAGAGACAGTGACATCATCTCTTGGCCTCTCTTCCCGCCACCTCCATCTCAACACCTGGAAGATCGTCTGGAAGAGAATGGTCCCAGGCTGGAAGGGTGTCCAGTCCGTGTATTAAGGAACTGTAAGCTACCTGTAGGATCTGTTAGGGTGAGAGACAACTTGATTCAAATCTTACTTAGTCTGTTAAAGTTAAAATTTAGACTGCATTTCTATATTTATTCCTTAGGTACTTTGATTTCTATGCCTGCTACTTATAATCACTTAAAATCTTAGTTAGCCTTTTTTGCATCTCCATCACATTGTTGACTCATATTTAAGGCTAAGATTTTGGTATGGGTATTTTTAATAAAAGTCACGGGCAGGATGTGGGCAATAAACAATAAATCATGGAAGCCCAAGCCCCGCTATATGGGGCTGGAGCCTGAGCTCCACCTCCCAGGGCTGAAGCCTTAGCTCTGCTGCCCGGAGCTGAATCATAATTTTCAGGAAGTCATGGAGGTCCCATAAAATCATGGAATCCATGACCTCCATGACTGACTCATAGCCTTATTCATATTCAATCAGTGATCCACTGTAAGCCCCGGATTCTTTTCAGCAGTGTTACCATCTAGTCATTTATTCGCCATTTTGTAGCTGTGCGTTTGATTTTTCCTTCCTTAGTGAAGTGCTTTGAACTTGTCTTTATTGAAATCCATCCTGTTGATTTCAGACCAATTCTCCAATTTGTCCAGGTCATTTGGAAATCTTATCCTGTCTTCCAGAGTTGTAGCAACCTCTCCCAGCTTGGTGTCATCTGCAAATGTTATCAGCATACTCTCCAGTTCGTTATCCAAGTCATTAATGAAAATATTCAATAGTGATAGGTAGAGTCGCAAAAGTTTAAGATGAGACAGGAGGAAAGTTTAAGGTGAAATATGATGTAAAAGTCCACTGAGTACAGGTTACACTGAGACCAAGGAGAGTAAAAAGGGAGAAAAATCAATATCTTCCCCTGCCCCCCCCCCCAAAAAAAGATTTTCTTTCTCAAATTTACATAAAATGCTCTTATTATGAATTGTTTCAAAATAACAAAAGATCAATGGTATTCAAACTGTTGAGAGAAAGTAGAAGACACTCTGTGACAAGAGGTTTCCTACCTGATTCCAATGTAGAAACATGGACAGTAAAAAAGAAAAGGAGGTAACTGGACAGAGAGGGGTTGCCCATGGCACTATGCGAGTGGAAGGAAATCCTCATCTTCATTGTAACTTGATTCACACACCAGAAAGGAAAAGAAAAAACAAATTCCAAGTGAGCAACGTGCTGTAATTTGGGATACAAATTCATTGAGCACAATAGGAACCCTAGGACATGTGCTAATTAATAATTGCATCAAAATGTGCGTGTTTGCTACTTTTTAATTAATTGGCCTCTCAGAGTTGGTAAGACAACTCCCACCTGTTTATGCTCTCTGTATGTGTGTATATATATCTCCTCAATATATGTTCCATTCTATATGCATCCGAAGAAGTGGGCTGTAGTCCACGAAAGCTTATGCTCTAATAAATTTGTTAGTCTCTAAGGTGCCACAAGTACTCCTGTTCTTCTTTTTGTGTTTGCTACTGTTTTTGTCAAAAGACATGTTACAAGACATAGCAAAACTCTGCTTCACTGTTCACAATCTCAAATTACAGTCCAATATTCTGGACAAAGGCCTTAATACTAGCATTTGCAAAATTCATTGAAAAATATCACAAAAATCACTCTCCAATACCAAATTCTACAGGCCACTTTCCTCAGATCCCACTGAGGAATACACTAAGAAACTGCACCATCTACTCAGGACACTCCCTACACTAACACAGGAACAAATCAACATACCCTTAGAGCCCCGACCGGGGTTATTCTATCTACTACCTAAGATCCACAAACCTGGAAATCCTGGACGCCCCATCATCTCGGGCATTGGCACTCTCACTGAAGGACTGTCTGGATATGTGGACTCCCTACTCAGACCCTACGCCACCAGCACTCCCAGCTATCTCCGTGACACCACAAATTTCCTGAGAAAACTACAATGCATTGGTGACCTCCCAGAAAACACCATCCTAGCCACCATGGATGTAGAGGCTCTCTACACAAACATCCCACATACAGATGGAATACAAGCTGTCAGGAACAGTATCCCTGATGATGACACAGCACAACTTATTGCTGAGCTCTGTGACTTTATCCTCACACACAATTATTTCAAATTTGGTGACAATATATACCTCCAGACCAGTGGCACTGCTATGGGCACCCGCATGGCCCCACAATATGCCAACATTTTTATGGCTGACCTGGAACAAAGCTTCCTCAGCTCTCGTCCACTCATGCCCCTTCTCTACCTACGCTATATTGATGACATCTTCATCATCTGGACCCATGGGAAGGAGACCCTGGAAGAATTCCACCATGATTTCAACAGCTTCCACCCCACCATCAACCTCAGCCTGGACCAATCTACACGGGAGGTCCACTTCCTAGACACCACCGTACAAATAAGCGATGGCCACATTAACACCACCCTATACCGAAAACCCACCGACCGCTACGCCTACCTTCATGCCTCCAGCTTCCACCCCGGTCACACCACACGATCCATCGTCTACAGCCAAGCACTGAGGTACAATCGCATCTGCTCCAACCCCTCAGACAGAGACCAACACCTACAAGATCTTCACCAAGCATTCTCAAAACTACGATACCCACACAAGGAAATAAAGAAACAAATCAACAGAGCCAGACGTGTACCCAGAAGCCTCCTGCTACAAGACAGGCCCAGAAGAGAAATCAACAGAACTCCACTGGCCATCACCTACAGTCCTCAGCTTAAACCTCTCCAACGCATCATCAGTGATCTACAACCCATCCTGGACAATGATCCCTCACTTTCACAGACCTTGGGAGGCAGGCCAGTCCTCGCCCACAGACAACCTGCCAACCTTAAGCATATTCTCACCAGCAACCACGCACCACACCATAACAACTCTAACTCAGGAACCAACCCATGCAACAAACCTCGATGCCAACTCTGCCCACATATCTACACCAGCAACACCATCACAGGACCTAACCAGATCAGCTACAACATCACCGGCTCATTCACCTGCACGTCCACCAATGTTATATATGCCATCATATGCCAGCAATGACCCTCTGCTATGTACATTGGCCAAACTGGACAGTCGCTACGCAAGAGGATAAATGGACACAAGTCAGATATCAGGAATGGCAATATACAAAAACCTGTAGGAGAACACTTCAACCTCCCTGGCCACACAATAGCAGATGTAAAGGTAGCCATCTTACAGCAAAAAAAACTTCAGGACCAGACTCCAAAGAGAAACTGCTGAGCTCCAGTTCATTTGCAAATTTGACACCATCAGATCAGGATTAAACAAAGACTGTGAATGGCTTTCCAACTACAGAAGCAGTTTCTCCTCCCTTGGTGTTCACACCTCAACTGCTAGCAGAGCACCTCACCCTCCCTGATTGAACTAACCTCGTTATCTCCACACTGATATATACCTGCCTCTGGAGATTTCCATTACTTGCATCTGAAGAAGTGAGGTTCTTACCCACGAAAGCTTATGCTCCCAATACTTCTGTTAGTCTCAAAGGTGCCACAGGACCCTCTGTTGCTTTTTACAGATTCAGACTAACACAGCTACCCCTCTAATACAAAAATCACTAACTTTTTGGTTGTAAAATTACAAAGAGAAAGTAGCCAAGAAGAACAAATGTATTTTGTATCTGCTTTTATAATGAAGTGTGAGAAAAGGCATTGCAATTTCTGGGTCTGGCTCACGTGGATAAATACAGAGGATCTAAAGTCATTAGTGAAGCCTTTCATGTGGAAAAAGGAGCATTTTAAAAACAAATTAAAGGATGAGAACTTCCTGCCACGTACCTCATGAGCCCAGGAGAAACTTCCCAGCAGTTACAGGATCACTGGGACATTTCCAGCTTCTCACAGTCAGTGAAATGGACCCTTAGTCCGGGAGGTGCCTTACAATGAAAGAATTAAAGTTATAGTATAAGGCAAAAATAATTTAGGAAAAGAGAATCAGTTCAGTATCATCTGTCCTTGTGTACTTTTATGGTGATGTTTTTTAAACAGTAGCAGAATTTACTCTTTTCTCCTGCATGTAGCAAGGCTGAAGATGCAAGTGAAATTGTAAAGCAGAAAGCCACCATTATCGTTTAGATGGTGCTATGAAATTAAAGAGTCCTCATGGAAATCTGCATACAGCAATGTGCTTATCCTCTCAGACCCAGACGGCTTAGCCTCACACACATTCCGGTTGGAGCAGAGTCATTCCCACTGTGGAAGAGGCTGCTTCATCCCAGTATGATGGAGTGATGATAGTCACTCCATAGTTTAAAACTGTAATAGTTTCCTTTATAACCCTGATTTTTGACCCTACATCTATAAACTACAGGAAGATCCTATCAGCCTCAAAATTGGAACCTTAAATCTGGGACTGAAGTAAACTATTTCTACCAAATTTGATGTGAATTGGACAAGTGGTTGCTGAATTATAACACCCTGGAAAGGAGGGTTCACCAAAGTTAAAATTCTTTTTTGCTGCTTTAAAGCATAAAGAACAAACACAACCACCCATTTTCTTATGGCTCCCTGGCCCCTCTGCTCCCTGGACCCTCTACAGCAGAGGTTCGGGGGCTGCCCCACATAGGCGATCCCCGGCACAGAGCCCTAACCCTTTGAACATTCTGTTTTCATGAGACTTGCCCAATGCTCGGCTCTTCCTGCAGCCTCTTGCCTCGTTCACGTGGCTGGGCAGGGGTAGCTCCATTGCACAGACAGCATAGCTAAGCACATAGATTTGGCACAGTCATTCCAAAAGACAATGGCTAAGCGGGAGTGACTTGAGTCTGCTCCAGGAGAGACTGACCTTCTCTTCCTAACTCTGCTAGAAGTGAGCTTGAGCAGTGTCTCTGGTCCTCAGTTACCGCCTCTGTTAGAAGGGGGAGAACGGTACTTGTTGGCCTCCTAGGATAGGGACATGGGGTGGTATTCACAAAGGTACTTCGGTGCCTGAGTCCCATTTTTAGGCACTGCTGAGACCTACGAAACTGCTGCTTGGCTGCTGCCCAACCCTGTAGGTGCCTTAGCTCACTTGGCTGCTTAGTGCCTAAGTTTCTGCAGCACAAATTCCCTACGTGCCTAAGTCTTTGCCTCCATGCATGTGCTCTGCTGCCTCCCTCTAGGTTTCCAGATGCCTCTCCCCTGCCTAACTCCCAAATGTGTCCTTTATAAACAATTGATTAATATGGAGCTTCCCTGAAAGTTTTATTACTGGGGGCAGGAATAATTAACAATCAAACCCAGTGTCTTCATTTTAATTTCAAGGGTCAGTTTCCATATTATTCTAAATAAGGAGGATTTTTGGTCACATATTTGCAGATTTACTATGAAACAAGCGATTTTCTGTCTTTATCGAGTACCTCTATGCTTTGCCCTAGGGAGAAGGCTAATGAAAAAGAAAAGCAAACAGGGTGAAGCAGTGAAGTAGCTTCCTGCTCTGTAAAGCCTCCATCACACACAGCACATGCTAGTCAAGGGCTGTTAGAAAGAGTTCTTGGTTTCCCAGTTTGTAATCCAGGGATGACAACACACTCCTGCCTTTGAACCTGTGAAGGAAAAGCCCTGCAGAGGGGCTCAACCGGTCATGTTGACAGTGCCAACACTTGACCCCAATTCCCCGCACAGCTTTGATGGCTGCTTGTTTTGGTGCCCTTAGGAGCCTCAACTGCTAATGAACAGCGCCCGGACACTTGTTTGTGCTGCAGACTTTGTGGAGAGTGATTCCCAAGGGCTCTGGGCTCAGAGGGCAGCAGCGTGGCCTGTACATGACTGGGTCCATAGACCAGTGGTTCTCAAACTTTTGTACCGGTGACCCCTTTCACATCGCAAGCCTCTGAGTGCCACCCCCATTATAAATTAAAAACGTTTTTATACATTTAACACTATAATAAATGCTGGAGGCAAAGCAGGGTTTGGGGTGGAGGCTGACAGCTTCCAACCCCCCATATAACCACCTCCCGACCCCCAGTTTGAGAACCCCTGCCCTAGAGGGTCTGGCTGGGCTGGTGCAAGGCCTGGTGCACTCGAGCAGGGCCCCACACAGGCGCTGGGTGTTCCCAGGCCAGGGCCTGGCCCAGCCCCTGGGGAACGGGCAGCGCTGGCAGTACAGCCAGATGGGCCAACGGGGTGGCTCCCTGGCACTGCCGGGCCGCAGCTGCGGGGTATAGGGCGCCGCCGATCCCCCAAGAGCCACAAACCGAGCTCACGGGGGGAACGGGGGAGAGGAGGAACTAGAGGATATGTTGCCCCGGTGCTCCCTCTATTAGAGTCTAACCTGGAACAGTTACTGGAAGTTATATTGCCCGGGGCGCTCAATATTAGAGTCCAACTGGGAACAGTGACCGGACGTGACAGCACTCAGTAACCCCTCTAACAGATTCCCAACGGGAACAGTGGGCGGAGGTTGCTCCTCTTCCATACCTGGGGGATTGGGAGCTAGTGGAGAGGGGGAGGCCTGGCAGCATTGAGACGGGGGGCACCTGGCAAGTATTGGGGTGTGGGGGGAGTGAGGAGGGGCGGTGTGGGGGGGTCCCTGCTGCAGTGCAGCAAGCTGGACCCTGCACCCCCGCGCGCACTGGGGATGGTGCAGAGCGGCGAGTGGGGCAGGGAGACATCTCCCGGGGGGTGCTTCCCAGCAAGGGCGGCCCCTCCCCAGCGTCACAGTAGCTTTCGCTTTCGGCCTCGCACCACCGGCCCCTCACTCTAGAAATGGGAAGGCGGGGCCGGGCTTGGCAGCAGCTAATGGGAGATGGAGTCGGGGAGAAACTACATCTCCCATGGTGCCATGGGGTCCGCAGTGGCAGATGGGAGATGGAGGCAGGGGAGACACTACATCTCCCATGGTGCCATTGGGCCCGCAGTGGCTGATGGGAGATGGCGGCAGGGGAGACACTAGGATTTCCCCTCCTCTGCCTAGAGCCCCCCAACCCCAGGCTCCGTAGGGTTTGCAGGTGGGGTCAGGGCCAGCTCTAGGTTTTTTGCTGCCAACCCCCCCCCACACACACACCACCACCAGCCCTGAGCTCCTCCCCCCCCCCAACTGCACCCTCCTGCTGCCCCAGCCCTGGGTCACTGGTAACTCGCTCCCAGGGCGGGTCATTCAGCAGGAATTTTGGATGTGCACAGAACACAGACAGGATTGGTTCCCATATGGTTACAGTACTGCACTAAAGTGGAACATTTTTCAGCTTGTGTGATTGGAGGATATCTGGATGCATATTATAAAACTGTCCTACATAAATGAGGAAAAGTTGAGGTGCCTTTATTATTCTTTTCTTCCATTCTTTGTTTCTATGGGGAATTTGCCAATGCAATATCACTGTCTTCCTTTCAAAGAAATAAAACTAAAACTAAAAAAAAAAAAAAAAAAAAAAGGCAATGGCTGTTGAAAATAGCAATTCCAGTCCTAATAACCACTGGGAAGCATTTCTTGCTCCATTTATTCTACTTTTTCTACAGCAAGTTACAGTGGATCAGTATATTTGATTTGGGGGAAATGAAGTAACAGCTGCCCAAATTGCACTTGAGCACTCCTGAATTTTGAGGGTGTTCAAATCTGGAAGGCAGGTGCTGGATTCCCTTTCTGAATATTAGCTACATCTGGAAAAGAAAAGTCAATTTCTGCTTCCATGGCTCAGAAGTGTAAATCCTCCTACGTGCCTGGTACTGTATCTAAAGCTGCCCAGGTCCTAGTAGAGCCTCCCCTCCCTTACTTTTCCGTTTAAATTCTAGTGGGATCCACGTACCTCCCTTGCTAGGCTTCAGATAGAGAGGGGCACTGTCCATTTAGTCCACCCAATTCCTTCTTTGGGGGAGAGCCCAGAGCTGGGGTGGCAGGAGGTGCGGGGGAGGGGGAGCCCAAAGCTGGGGCAGCAGAGGGTGCGGGTGGGGGGGGGAAGAGCCCAGAGCTGGGGCGGCAGGAGGTGCAGGTGGGGGCCAGAGCTGGGGTTGTAGGGGATGCGGGTGGGGGGA
>NW_027055096.1:0-8966 GCF_011386835.1 Chrysemys picta bellii | reverse complement strand
ACCTGCACAGATTCATTAGAGAGGCAGAAATAGACACAAATAAATGAATTGAAAGCATGAGTTATCCAGACCATGAAGACAAACAAGCTTCTCAGACATCTCTAGACATACCAAGAAGAGCAAGCCAGCCATGGGCTGTCTCACCCACCCCCAGAAATTAACAGATCTTGCATTCCAGAAGGCTGCTTTAGCAATCTCTAAGGATACAGCATATGATGCCTTCAAAGATTTCATCAGAGACAAAGTTTTAAAGTAAGCCAGCCTCACACCATAGTGTTTACTCTGTTTTTATTTTTAAAGGAAAACAAGATTGGAGTAACACTAGTCACACAGCTGTCATGATGCTGCAGCAACTGCAACAGGCATTAAGCATGGCCTTACAATAAGAAGAGTCTAAGCTTTCCAGACTCCTATGGAAGTAGACTTGCTACATTATCCACAGGTTTCAGAGTAGCAGCCGTGTTAGTCTGTATCTGCAAAAAGAACGAGGAGTACTTGTGGCACCTTAGAGACCAACAAATTTATTTGAGAGGTGCTTGCAGCAAGTCGCCTGAACGAAATGGTACCTCATCAGATACGGGAAAGCTGATCTACCTTAATGCAATGGATGGAATTCAAGTCAAGGTTTTTCCATAGGCTTTATGAAATGGGGTTTGTGCATCAACAGCTCGGTATAGCTCTGCAGGGGTAGAGTCGAGTCAGTTGCTTGAATTAGGCAATGAGGTCTTTCTTTCAGGAAGACTACTCTGTGCAGACACTGTTTTCCAGCCAGCAGTGACCGTGTACTCTAGCTATTATATTAGTGAGGTAAGTCAGAGTTAAATTTAAATACGCTCAGTTTGTCACTACACTAGGAATCAAACATTCTGAAAATTGACAAAGTAGCTAAATTTCATAGAGAGAAAAAAACCCACTCACCTGTGTGTGTGTAGGGGGAAAACAAGGCAGTAAAAGGCACTGGCATACGCTGATTAGAACACCTTCTGACTTCCGTGTACAATCAAAGTCACAGACATTATTTTAGGAATAGTTATTGAGTGTCTAAGAGAGTACAAAGCAAGTTGATGAACAACTACCCAGAGTTTAACTGAAGTTGTATGTATAGGTAAGGAACCTTTTTTGTGATGCAGCTGTTAATTATGCTTCTTGGTCTGCCCAATAAAAATATGGAGATGTTGACAAACTTTCCACTGAACACTCCATGCAAACATTTCAGTCACAGACACTTTTGGACATATGCTTCAAACAAACAATTCTCATAGGCCGAGCAGTAGTAAATGTGTCACTCCGTTTCGGGGCTACATCTCCATGAAAGCTATCCTTCTCTGCAGTAGTTACAATAAAAAGCAAATATAGTAATTAATTGGAATTTAAGTATGGTTTAATAGCATGCACTGAGAACAGTCAGCAGAAATAGAGGCTAGAGGGACATGTCAATGGTTCTGGGTCAACGGTTTTGCCATTCATCTAATTGCTATGGGGATCCAATGGCCCATGGCTATAAATGAGGTTCTCATCTCCTACTGTTAGATCAATAAGCATTCCAGCCATGTTTCATTGATGGGCTGGACCAGGGCCGCCCGGGGGGGGGGGGGGGGGGGGCAAGTGGGGCAATTTGCCCCAGGCTCCGGGCCCTCACGAGAATATAGTATTCTGTAGTATTGCAACTTTTTTTTATGGAAGGGGCCCCTGCAATTGCTTTGCCCCAGGCCCCCTGAATCCTCTGGGCGGCCCTGGGCTGGACAGCAAGTGCCTGCAGGAAACTCCTTGTTAAAGTTCTTGAAGGTAGTACTGGGCCGAACTCCTGGCATCTTATAAAGTTCATCTTCCTCTCTGGACACTAAAAATATCCTAGGCAGAAAGTACATCCTTGGAGTTCAAAAAGAAGGTGAGCATAAACTTTCGTGGACTACAGGCCACTTCTTCGGATGCATACAGAGTGGAATAAATATTGAGGAGATATATATACACACATACAGAGAGCATAAACAGGTGGGAGTTGTCTTACCAACTCTGAGAGGCCAATTCAGTAAGAGAAAAAAAACTTTTGAAGTGATAATCAAGCTAGCCCAGTACAGACAGTTTGATAAGAAGTGTGAGAATACTTACAAGGGGAGATAGATTCAATGTTTGTAATGGCTCAGCCATTCCCAGTCCTTATTCAATCCTGAGTTGATTGTGTCTAGTTTGCATATCAATTCCAGCTCAGCAGTCTCTCGTTGGAGTCTGTTTTTGAAGTTTTTCTGTTGTAATATAGCCACCCGCAGGTCTGTCATTGAATGACCAGACAGGTTAAAGTGTTCTCCCACTGGTTTTTGAGTATTATGATTCCTGATGTCAGATTTGTGTCCATTAATTCTTTTGCGGAGAGACTGTCCGGTTTGGCCAACGTACATGGCAGAGGGGCATTGCTGGCACATGATGGCATATATCACATTGGTAGATGTGCAGGTGAATGAGCCCCTGATGGTATGGCTGATGTGATTAGGTCCTATGATGATGTCACTTGAATAGATATGTGGACAGAGTTGGCATCGGGCTTTGTTACAAGGATAGGTTCCTGGGTCAGTGGTTTTGTTCAGTGATGTGTGGTTGCTGGTGAGTATTTGCTTTAGGTTGGGGGGTTGTCTGTAAGCGAGGACAGGTCTGTCTCCCAAGATCTGTGAGAGTAAAGGATCATCTTTCAGGATAGGTTGTAGATCTCTGATGATGCGCTGGAGAGGTTTTAGTTGGGGGCTGAAGGTGACAGCTAGTGGTGTTCTGTTATTTTCTTTGTTGGGCCTGTCTTGTAGGAGGTGACTTCTGGGTACTCGTCTGGCTCTGTCAATCTGTTTTTTCACTTCAGCAGGTGGGTATTGTAGTTTTAAGAATGCTTGATAGAGATCTTGTAGGTGCTTGTCTCTATCTGAGGGATTGGAGCAAATGTGGTTATATCTTAGAGCTTGGCTGTAGACAATGGATCGTGTGGTGTGTCCTGGATGGAAGCTGGAGGCATGTAGGTAAGTGTAGCGGTCAGTAGGTTTCCGGTATAGGGTGGTATTGATGTGACCATCGCTTATTAGCACAGTAGTGTCCAGGAAATGGACCGCTTGTGTGGATTGATCTAGGCTGAGGTTGATGGTGGGATGGAAATTATTGAAATCATGGTGAAATTCCTCAAGGGCTTCTTTTCCATGGGTCCAAATGATGAAGATGTCATCAATGTAGCGCAAGTAGAGTAGGGGCGTTAGGGGACGAGAGCTAAGGAAGCGTTGTTCTAAGTCAGCCATAAAAATGTTGGCATATTGTGGGGCCATAGCAGTGCCGCTGACTTGAAGGTATATATTGTCCCCAAATGTGAAATAGTTCTGGGTGAGGACAAAATCACAAAGTTCAGCCACCAGGTTAGCTGTGACATTATCGGGGATACTGTTCCTGATAGCTTGTAGTTCATCTTTGTGTGGAATATTGGTGTAGAGGGCTTCTACGTCCATAGTGGCCAGGATGGTGTTTTCTGGAAGATCACCGATGGATTGTAGTTTCCTCAGGAAGTCAGTGGTGTCTCGAAGATAGCTGGGAGTGCTGGTAGCGTAGGGTCTGAGGAGAGAGTCCACATAACCAGACAAGCCTGATGTTAGGGTGCCAGTGCCTGAGATGATGGGGCGTCCAAGATTTCCAGGTTTATGGACCTTGGGTAGCAAATAGAATACCCCTGGTTGGGGTTCTAGGCATGTGTCTGTACAGATTTGTTCCTGTGCTTTGTCAGGGAGTTTTTTTAGCAGATGGTGTAGTTTCTTTAGGAGACCTCCGGGTGGCTATATTACAACAGAAAATCTTCAAAAACAGATTCCAACGAGAGACTACTGAGCTGGAATTGATATGCAAACTAGACACAATCAACTCAGGATTGAATAAGGACTGGGAATGGCTGAGCCATTACAAACATTGAATCTATCTCCCCTTGTAAGTATTCTCACACTTCTTATCAAACTGTCTGTACTGGGCTAGCTTGATTATCACTTCAAAAGTTTTTTTCTCTTACTGAATTGGCCTCTCAGAGTTGGTAAGACAACTCCCACCTGTTTATGCTCTCTGTATGTGTGTATATATATCTCCTCAATATTTATTCCACTCTGTATGCATCCGAAGAAGTGGGCTGTAGTCCACGAAAGCTTATGCTCTAATAAATTTGTTAGTCTCTAAGGTGCCACAAGTCCTCCTGTTCTTTTTACGGATACAGACTAACACGGCTGCTACTCTGAAAAAAGAAGGTGGAAGAGATGCATTTTATGAAGAAGCCACATTGCATCCTTCCTGGGAAGGACAGATCACACCCTACATCTCCCAATAGGGCCCTCCTTATATGATACAGCTTGACCATGGTGCTAGTTCAGCTTTAAGGCATGGGATGAAACACTTCCAAGTACTATATTTAATGCAAATTTGACAAAGTGTGTCGCTTCCCTCCTTGGTTATGGCCAACAAATACTTTTTCACAACATGGGAGATGAAGTTTTCCTGTCCCTCAACCTTTACAGAAGAACATAAGAATGGCCATTGCTGGGTCAGACCAAAGGTCCATCTAGCCCAGTATCCTGTCTTCCAACAGTGGCCAATGCCAGGTGCCCCAGAGGGAATGAACACAACAGATAATCGTTCATTACCAGCTTCTGACAAACAGAGGCTAGGGACACCATCCCTGCCCAATAGCTATTGATGGACCTATCCTCCATGAACTTATCTAGTTCCTCTTTGAACCTTTCCTCTACTGGAGAATGAGCTATGTCACAGCCCCAAAGTAGGTGTAATTTGTGGAAGTCCCTTGTTAAAGTATTGGCAGCACAAACCACTAGTTAACTAGTAAAAAGGTAAATAGAAGTATTTTGCCTAGGAGTAAAAATGCTCATGGTTTAGATGCTAATGCATCTCAAAGAGAGATACAGCCCCTTTGCCCTTACCTAGAGGTAGGTATTTGGTCACAGAAAACTTTCACTCGTTCTGCAGGCAGATGGCTTATATAAAAGTGGCACTAATGGATTTTTCTTTGCAACAGGATAATTGTACTGATTGAAATAAGGAGGCGGTTGGTCCAATATTAATAGATGCTCAACCTCACTTTAGGGGAAGCAGCCAAATCTATTCTCACATCCCAGACCAGGATTGCTAATTGGTTTGTTTTAAAACAACAGATGGTAGAGCAAACTTAAGAAGTTGAGTGAAATTTCATAACAAAAGTTTGCTTAGATGGGAAGAAATTATAATTATCTGGACTATTGGGCTCCTTGACCTCCAAGGATCCCCACATGCTTGGTAAATGAGTCCATCTTCCCACCAAGAGGTACATAGAACAGGAGACACTAAAAACAATGGCAGTTTCTTTTACCGGCAAACCCAATGGGGTAACTATATAAACTTCTCTTCAAGAGGGAGCAGTACGGAGAAAGAATTAATTCTGCAAGCTCACTGGGACATCTGTATGTTTAGTGGGATGAGTTGTCTTTGGATTATTGTCCCACTGGTTACAGCTCTGGCAAAGTTTGCTGCATTCTCCCCTACTGGAGGTGGATGGGGCACTAGAACTAAGCAGTAATCATTAACAGACATGACAGACTTTAGCCCACCCAGGAGAGGAACTATGCTGGTCAGAATAAGTGTTTGCTTCCTTGGTCATGCCTCTTTAATCTACATGGTCCAAGTTCTTCCAGATGGGATGTGCCAACCACTTTTCCTCTCCATGACTTTGTCTGGATTTTTGCATCCTTGCAATCCAGAACATGGGGGAGACGAAGGGGAAAGAAAGATCATGTAGATTTGCTCTAGTTCATTCATGACTAGCTAACGCTGTCTGCGTTTGCACTAGGTGCTAAGTGGTCTTTAATAACATGTTAGCTAATACATTTGCAAAATGCACCTCACGTTACTAGTCTAGACAAGGCCATTATGTCTATAAACCTACCTTTTTTATAACATTAACTGTAATGTGGGATCAGAATGCCTTCCATGAAACAAACGAAATGCCCTTTCCAGCCCTGTTGGCAGGGACAAAGCTCTAGTTATTGTTGAGATTGGGGTTTAAATATACTAAGTGGAAGCGCTCAAGGGGTTACTGGAGGTCAGCTAAAACCAAGAGCGGTCCTTATTTTATCTGGTAGTGAGTCCAGGAGTCATGGCCCAAAGCTGTCTCTCTGGCAGACCGAAGTCTTCCTCTATCAGTTTTATTCAGCTGGAGGATGCATAGGTCTATCCTGCTATGGCACAATCCAGACTAATGAGAAGTGTGTCTGATCCCTACCCTGAAGCCTTGTGTGCCTTACAGGGCCTTGCTGAAATAGCTCCCTACTCGGGGTGGTCACAAACAGCCATCCAGCATGCAAGACAGGGATAGAAGCCTCCTATGGATGGCAGGAGAGAGATCACTTGATCATTAGCTGTTAGGTTCACTCCCTCTGGGGCACCTGGCATTGGCCACTGTTGGCAAACAGGATATTGGGCTGGATGGACCTTTGGTCTGACCCAGTATGGCCATTCTTATGTTCTCCTAGCCACCCATATACTCTGGCTCTCACCAGCCTGGGTTATATTGCAGCATGACCCCAACACTCCCCCTACCACCTGCCCAAGATTTAGATTTCCCTCCAGAAATGTGTGTGCTGTACAGTACAAGTCTCTTGAGTCCATTATCCTTTTAAGGGAATAATATGCACACAACTGTCACCCCCAGATGGAGTTACCCAGACATTTCAACTTGAACACACTGAATTAGGTAAAAACAACAAAACAAGTTTATTAACTACAAAGATATATTTTGAGTATGAGTAATGATGCATAAGTCAGAAATGGTTACAAGGAAAAAAAAATAGAGATGAGACATTTACTAAATACTTAAACTACATTTGATTCAAGCAACGTTTCTCACTGCATACCTTCAGCAATCTTACTGACTAACCCCTTCTCCCAGAGGGAAATGACAGTTTTCTTTGTTGTTTCAGTTGCACTGAATGTGATGGGGAGGAAGAGAGGGAGAAAGCACGATGCCTTGGGGAATTGCCCCACCTTTATGATTTCAATCTCCCTCTTTAAAAGATTTCCAACTGGGCACTAGGAGACAGTTTATGTGGAAGGATGTTCCCTGCTGTTTTTCCTCACCTCTGAGCTTATTGTTTCCCTCCCTGCTTGATGATTGTTTAAATGCAAATTAAGCAGAGAACACATTCCTTTGTTTAGTGCAGTCCTGTTTGCTAACCTCAATTTGGGCAGGGCTGTGGGGTTGGGAACATGTGTTAACATACAGGGAAATCCTAAAAATTTCCATACAGTGTTGCCACACATTTTATCAGGACAAAAAACTGACCAGGAAACTGAGTTTTCAAATGATACCTACAAGACACACCTTGTACAAAAGTTATTTAACAGTATGTAGGGTGTGAACACAAGGATATATTCTGTCACAATAGGAAAATGCAGCAAGCATTTAGTAGGATTGCCAGTAAAAATTCATACAGTTTTCTGCAGAAGAGGAAATTACAGACCTACCATCTGGGTCCTCAGCAACAAAAGCATGCGTGGGAGAAGTGAATGAGGACTGCACATTTTTGATCCAAGTATTGGGTGATATGGGACCTAATGATTCAGCTTTTTATTAAAAAACACCTAGAGGTAGATTGAGGGCATAGTGACCTTGGTCAACATGGAGCCTTACAGGATAAAGAAAGAGAAGATTATGTACCAATTTAGGAATAAAACTGGCTGAAGTCTGACCAGCCAGCTTCCTGCCTCCATCTCAGCTACCAGAAGCCAGATGGGGGGAGGGGGATCATAGCTGGCCAGCCATGGAGAGCTCTGTTTGTAACAGTGTGCTTAGAACTACATTCTATCACATACCTCTGCCCCTGTGGATTTTTAAAGCTCCGATCCTTTTAAGATTTAAATTTAAACCGTTCTTAAGTATGCTATGAAAGTGACAAGAGTGGTTTTTCTAACCAAGATAGAGCCAGGGCCAAAGCATTTCCACCACAGGACCAAGGGGAATCACTGATTGAGGCTATAACTAGCTCTTAGTCTTTCTACTTTAGAAAAAGAAAATAAATGCCATCAGCTAGTTCTCTGGCTCTCTAAAGTCCCCGCCATTTCACCAATGGGAGCACAGGTTGTGGGGGCTGCCGCATCAGCCGCCATCCTCCCGCTGTGGAGAGGGGAGGACTGGAGAGCACTGCAGAGACTAGGAACCCACGTGGCTGTACCAACCCTTCACTCAGGGCCGGCTCCAGCATTTCTGCCACCCCAAGCAGCAAAAAAAGCTGCAATCGGCGGCGGCAATTGGGGAGGAAAAAAAAGCCGCTATCGGTGGCGGCAGTTCAATGGCAGATCCTTCGCCCCTAGAGGGAGTGAGAGACCTGCCGCCCCTGAATTGCCGCAGGTGCCGCCCCTCTCCCTTGGCCACCCCAAGCACTTGCTTGTTAAGCTGGTGCCTGGAGCCGGCCCTGCCTTCACTTGTCAATCCTGAATTTCAGGATTCCCTCATGGCTTTCAGGACACCTGCCCATTTGTTAGTATTTGCCCCTGGCCTGCCTCAGGGGATACAGGCTTGCCTGCTCCATTCTCATTCACCCCCTCCTCCTTTGCTGCTGTTCTATAGCAGAGTACCCCTTTGGAGCTATTCTCTGCTGGGTTTCTTTATTCCTCTAGGCTTATCCCAGCAGCAAACAGCAGAAAAGTGAACAAAAATGCGGCCACAGGCAGGAAGATCGATTTGGCAGGAGAGAACCTCTGTGGATATAAACCAAACCAAGGTAATATGAGCAAAAAACCCCATAGTGAACTGATTCTGCTCTCAGAGCCATGGTAAGAACCCCCTCTCTTCTCCTCGTGTCTCTCTAGCAATCCTTTCTGTAGCTCTTCCCCTGAATACTTGTGTAAGTGGGTGCTGATACCTAGTGTACTGAAGAGCAGATATGGCTTCTTTTCCTGGTCACATGCTTGTTATAGGT